>NC_087204.1:72991110-73011110 GCF_015104395.2 Macrobrachium nipponense
TGATTGCTTCACCTTCGTTTGTCCATTTCTTTATTTATTGATATATGACTCACTTTATTTATTTTTTCATTCATTCGTTTTCCCCACTCGTTTAATCTTTTGATTTAATAATTTTGCATTGCTCACTCATTTATCCGTTTGTGTGTTTATTCATTCTCTTGCACTTATTAATGTCCCACTTAATGCATTGCTTGTGTATTTTTCCATTTTCAGGCATTTGTGTGCAAATTCCTAGTTGTTACATACTATGTATTTACTCATGGTTTCATTCAAGAAGTCGTTCATTTCCCCCTTTTCATGACCTCTGAATTACTTATCTTCATTGCTGAATTAAGGTCTGTATCGACATTATTGAATTCAGGTCTGTATTACTGAATACACTATTATACAGTCATAATTGAATTCAAATGAAACCACCACTGCTATATTTTGATAATTGATTTAATACTGTAGTATCTTAATAAATTACTTTTACATCGTTTTGAATGAATTCACTCATACGTGATTTGACTTTTATATCATCAAATTCACCTCTGACACTGTGATGACAACTCTACTTAAGATTTCGAAAGAAGACAAAGGTGGTATTGCACGTGCTAACGACCCCCCAACCCACCAATGAAAGGTCACAGTTGTTCCTTGTCTGTCTGTCATTCGTGCAGTAATCGAGTAGTCGCATTGCGTGCAGACGAATTCTGAGCGTGCGCGCACGAGAGCGTGATTTATCAAGCACTATTTAAATGATACACACACACACACACACAACGCCAGACTTGGTTTGCAAGCACCGGCGCCATCTAGTCTTTTCTTCTTCCTCTACGCCAGGAAGCTTGTGGGAGGAGGGGGGGGGGGGGGGGGGGGGTGGGGGGGGGGCGGAGTTGCATGTTGCATTGCATTTCTTGAATACATAAACACCTTGGAGTGAAAGGTGAACTAATAGCAATACTATGCATATACATATACATATACATACATACATATATATGTGTACACAATGTATTTAAATACTTTGTATACTTTTCCGTAAACATATACATGACGGAAGGGGGGGGGGGTGTTAGTTGGTTGGGCAGCATTTTTATTGTTAATAATCAAGACCTTTTATAGATAGTTTTGCATCATATCATTAAACAGCTGTGTTTATCTTCAATTAACGTAGGTCGTTTGTTTTGTTTCACGCACACAACTTGTCACCTGTTCTTTGTTCTTTGTTTTGTGACGTTCATTTACATCTTTCCCTGATATTTTGGAACCGATTCGTGATATTACTTCCAGCTTACCTCCTCCCCTCTTATGGGACTTGAGAGCTTTTGTACATATTTTTCCCTCTTGATTTATTCCTACTCATTTTTATTCAGTTTCTCCCTCATTTTTCAATTTTAACTGTGATCGATATATATAGTCTATAACAACCCCCACCCCCCTCCATCCCCCTCTATCGTCTCTAGACATGTCAGGGGCATCAGTACCACCAGATTGAAGATGACCTCCATTCACCCCTCCCCTCTGTGGGATGCTGTTTGTATGTCCTACCTTACCACCCCCCTACTTACCCCCACCTACCACTCCATTGCCGTATAACCGAGGGTGGCTTTTGCCTCTTGCCGTGGGGCAGCATTTGCCCCTACCTGGCCCCTCTCCTTTACCCTCCCTAACTGAGAGAGAGAGAGAGAGAGAGAGAGAGAGAGTGGGGCTGGAGCGGCAGTAGCAGCGGTAGTAGGGTAAAGGCACGAGAGAGTGGCAGCGACCCGCGCCAGCAGCGTCAGAGTGCGTTCGAAGATTGTCGCGAGTGGGAGCAGCTACTAGTTGTCGATGATAGTAGTGACAGCCGTAGAAGTAAATAGTAGTAGTCCCAAGTAGTGACACTAGTCGATGGTTCCTGCAGGAGTGGGAATGAGTGAGATTTTGCCCCACGTCTCCGTCATTGACAGATCAATTTAAAGTTATTGTTTTTCTTAGTGTTAGTATTCAAGTTCCGCAACTTTTTTTTTTTTTTTTTTTTTTTAAGTTGTAGTTTTTGAGCAGTTTTTGAGATAGCACCTTTGCTGTTTTTCTTCGAGAAACTGCCGGGGGCGGTGGTTGTGACCTTCTTCATTTTGGACATTTGGAAGGTAATCATCACTCGGAAAGGCGACATGCAATTCGTCCCGCGCCTCGCGAACCTTCAGCTGAACTTGTCGAACCTCGTGTGATGTGTTTCGTGTGAGTGTGTCTACCTTTATATATCGCCCAGAACGATCTGACTCGCGACTGGTGTGCCATGTGTCGATCAAATCCGTTCTGATCATTTCTTTGCTACGTAGAGCGTCGACTTCAAACGTTTAACATCGAACATTCATTAGAATTAACATCGAGAACTGAGGTTTGGCTTCTGAGTCGCGTGGAAACCCGTCGCCCGTATACCATGAGTGTTGCTGAGATCTGATGGTCGTGAAATTGCAGTCGACTCTGTTGTAGCCTTTCCAGCCTCCACCATGGTGCACATAGAAGACGACAATCAGTCTGACAAGTCTTTCGTAAGTATGAGTGATGCTCTCTCTCTCTCTCTCTCTCTCTCTCTCTCTCTCTCTCTCTCTCTCTCGTTTCGTCTTTCAGATGCACGGATCGTGTGGCTGTGACTCAACGATTGTTGTTATTCTCTTCATTATTTTATGTGCACTCAACATCCGGATGCTTCTGTCGTTTAATTATAAGATGTCGTTTGTTGGTTGTGTATGATATATATATATATATTATATATATATATATATAATATATATATTATATATATATATAATAATATATATATATTATAATATATATATTATGTATGTATGTATATAAGTATGTATGTATGTATGTATGTATGTATGTATGTATATTCCTGTCTATGATGAGGGAAGGGAATAAAGAGATCCGCAATTAACGCGAATAAAATAGGTTAATTAGGGCTGAGAATGACCTCAATGAGTCTTGAGCGAAACTTTCAGGACCTGAGAGTGATCTTCAAAGTACTCGGAGGCATTTGGGTACACCTAAGAAGTATCAAAATCGGGATGAGCCTCTCTCTCTCTCTCTCTCTCTCTCTCTCTCTCTCTCTCTCTCTCTCTCGTGCTACTGGGCTACAAGGGACACGTTTCCAACGTTTGGGAAAAGAATATGAGATTGACTCTAGGTAAAAAGTTAAGTATATCTAAGTTTTACCAGACCACTGAGCTGAAAAACAGCTCTCCTAGGGTGACCCGGAGGATTAGATATTTCTACGTGGCTAGGAACCAAATGGTTAACTAGGAACGGGACCTACAGTTTATTGTGGAATCCGAACCACACAATATCGAGAAATAAATTTCTATCACCAGAAATAAATTCCTCTGATTCCGCGTTGGCAGATCCGAGAATCGAACCACTCGTCCAACTAGAAACTGACTCGAGGTAAAAACTACATATATATTGAATTCCCGAAAGATCATTTTCATTTGTTATGAATGAGGCTAACGAAATAACTTTGGGTCAGTTGCGTTATCCTTGCAAATGGGAAGAAGAGGCCGCCAGTGCTCTCATCATTTGTCCAGGACCGAAGATGCGACAAGGAAGGAAGAACGAAAGTTCTTCACCCATCTAGTGGAAAGAGACTGAAGTGGAAACGAAACAATTCAATAGTAGATAGTTATTAATGAAAATATAGATGTAAATAAGGAATGAACACTTACTTGGACATGTAGAAATAGATAGACAGCCATGTAATACCTAAGATCCTTTTGCTTATGTTTAAAATAATCTATAAAAGGGATATAAATATAATTCGCAAGTAGACAGAAAATAAAAGATATGTAATTTAGTGAAATTCTTGACTTTGGTTTACTTACCTACCGCGCCCATTCAAGTCCTGGCCATATCGAAATTACTCTATTGTTGTTCTTGTTGTTCTTGTTATTATTATGACTGTAAACGTGCAAGTAGTAAAATTGAACGATGCCTAAAGACCTTTAAACTAAAAAGGAATATTCTCCTGAAATGAAGACTCATATGTGGAAGAAATAAGAGTAGGAAGCCAAAGCTAAGGGAATAACAAACAATCAACGCCTAAAGAAGACTGAAAAAGCGGAGGAATACAAAGGTACAGAAACTGCAATTTCAGTCAGAATAAACTGAACCAATGCATATAGTTCCGTAAAGTAGCATTACAGCCTCTTCATGCAGGGAAGAGGGATTTTTTTTCATGTCTTGAATAAAAGAAGAGCGACAGGAACACCATTGCTCAGAAGACACGGGATGTCTCGCCAAGGCCATGCAAGGGTTTGTGAATGAATTGTCAAGTTGAGGTTGGAAAAATGCCTCTCTCCTCTCTCTCTCTCTCTCTCTCTCTCTCTCTCTCTCTCTCTCTCTCGCTGGCCTGACTGTTCAGCGGACATATCACTTAACTTGATGTAAATTTATGGCATTTTGGGAAATAACAACTCTATTGAGGTGAACTATTGCTAGGCAATTATCAAAGCGATTACACCCAAAAGGAAACTTTTTCTTATCTAGAAAGACTTGTTATTGTATCCAGACATATGATGATCAGATACGTAGACAATCATTATGAAATTACCAAGAAAACACGATGTTGCTGCTACACTTGCCACAACATCAAAACGAGAGAAAAAAAAAAAAAAATCTTGCCCTGAGAGGCGTGATTGGAGTTATTTGGTCTCTGCCGGTGTCAAGAGAGATGTACTAGATGATGACATAGCGCGTTATCTGATGCAGGTAATCACGCAGTGTTTATATTGAGTAATACATTAAAAAGCGAGAATAATGCATTCAAAATCAACTAGTGAATATTTACCCGACTGGTGAGACGCCTTCTTAGCATTATCTTACAAAATCCTAAAAAAATAAATTAATTAAAAATTAAAATAGAAAAAAAACATGACTTTTAGAACGTGGAAAGTGATGATATCGTTAAGATAATATCAGAACCATTGATCAGCTTGGCACAGTAGGCATTACTCAAGGTTCTTTGCAGCGTCCATTCGGCCCCTAGCTGCAACCCCGTTCTTTTCCTCTACTGCACCTCCGTGCATATTCTCTTTCTTCCTAGTGCAACAGAGAGGTGGTCCATTTGTTGCCACTTTAAAACCACCTTGACTTTCAGTTTTCCTTTCAGCACTGAAAGACCTCGTGGGTTCCATCGCTTGTCCTCAGGCCTAAATCTTATACTCCAATTCCATTGATCAGCTTGAATAATAAACATCGTACTTGAAAATAAACAAATGTCAGTATATAGAAGTTGCAGCTAGCAACAACACCGGAATCAACTGCAGCTTTGCATGAACTAGGCGACGCCGAAGAAGGTGAAGGACGGACAGGTCTTCTGGTATCAGAGGCAGCAATGTCCGTGTTCTCGGGCGAGCGTCAGGTCTCATCGGTGATAATGAAACTGGGGTTCTTGACCTGGGCTGGACGTTGACTGCAGGCTTGGCTGGAGTTCGTTCCTTAAGTGACTTGTACCTTAATTAAGATGTCGGTGAATGAATGATATCATCGTTAATGTGCATTATGATTTAGTAATTCACTACAAACGTTAATTATAATATTCATTATATGTATATATTAATATCATAACTACCGTACGCAGTATTTCATTCATATCTGCGTTGATTATACCGTTAATGATTCGCTAACATCATAATTAACGTACATAATGATGATAAACATAATGTACGTTAACCATGAATAATTATCTTTATAATTAACGTACATTATGATATTATTTATTCAGTATGTATGTTAATCATTATGTTGACGAATAATTAAGAACATAATTAAAGTAGATAATAATGTTAATTATTTACTACGTAATACAGCTTTATAATTATAACGAAGATAGTGGCGTTACAGTTCATTTATTAATTAGTGTTAATGGATAATTATTCTGTATCCAAATCGTGGGAAAGAGCTTGAAACTCCATAACTATATTATGGGAGTAATATGTTAATAAAAAAAGACATTAAATCCCCTCGCCCCCGACACCTGTATGCCCAATGCCAATTAAATCATCGACTTGACCGTTTAGGCTGCAATGTTATTCAGTATCCTTTGAGCAGTCTTGTATCACCCGTCAGTCCACCTCTTCTCCCATTAACTCTGCGGGGTCTCGGTGACTGGTCCTTTTCGTCTTCTGCCGAACTTTCAAGAGGCTGATTTATATCGTGATTGATAACTTCTACTCGGTCAGTTCAGTCAGAAACCTTTTTCCTTCATCCTGTAGATTTTCACTGGTCTGGGATAGATGGAGGTATTAGATACTGTTTCCCATTGGCTCCGAAATTAAAAAGAAAAGTCTTTTTACTTCAGTCCTCACTTTCTCATGTTACTGAACTATCTTTTAGTTTGTGTGCATGGTCGATATTTATGATAAACACACATTATTACTAGATATATAATAGATATAGAGATATATATATCTCAATAGATATTATAGATATCGAGTATATAGGTATTTAGTATATTGATAATAATAAAATATGATTATATATTAAATAATATATATATATATATATATATAATAATTATAATATAATAACTATATATATATTTCATATATATATTTATAATTATATATTATATATATGATTATTATATATATAATATCATTATATATATACCTATATATATAACGTATATATACTAAAATATTTACCTATATATATATATATAATTATAGATATCAGATATATACTATACTATATATAATATGTGTATCATAGATATCGACCAATATATATATATATATATATATATATATATATATATATATATTATACATACATATAGACCATTCTAAATGTTTCATGTACAATTTTTATGTGAAGACCATCTTCTTATGGTAGGCAGTTGGAACTGTTTGTGTCTTTAGAATGGTTCCCCTGGAAGATCTTTGGCTGCTGAAAGCTATTTATGGAATGTCTTGGGTTACTTTCCGGGATAAGTCTCTTTATGGTGGCCTTTTTCAGGATGACGTTGGGTTGAAAGATTCTGTATGGCTGAAAACGTAACTTGTTTCATTCCGGTTTTCCAATAGAGTTCAGGGAGTGAAAGTGCTAAGTACATGATACAGACACCACTGTCGGTGTACTTCCGTCTTCTTTCTGTGTGAATTTATGCAAAGATCGAGGTCTACGTTTGAATGTTATGCATCGAATCCAGGTCATTTTTACTGAAAGGTGTTTGTGTATACAAATCTTTCACCCATAAAGTATGGAGTAATGTTTCCATAAATGTCCAGTTTGGGGCCAGAACAGTTTTTCTTCAAAACCTGGTATGGTGTTTAAAAAGTGTCTTTCAGATCACTAGTCCAAAATATGATTGAAAATGTAGTACATCTCAGTATTATTGAAATAGTAAGGAGCTGCGTGTTCTTGCATGTGACAGGATTGGTCTTATTCGCGCTGGACAATCTTCTACCCTCGAGAGTCCATTGGATACCTTTTCTATTATTTTTATTTGTTTATTTTTTTCTAAAATGTGAAAGTTCCTTTGGTACTGCTTATTGTATTTATGACAGGTGTAATGAGCAATAAGAAATTACCCCGAAAAATTAGAAATAGGCTTTTATCTTCCGCCGTTAAGTTGGATAGTCTAGTTCTTCCTTCGAGTTTGTCGTCTGTCAACCAGTCCATAAGATATCTCAAAAGCTATTGATAGATTTCAGCGAAATTATGTGGAAGGGGATCAATGGACCAAGGATGATTTGATTAGATTTTGAAAGTTTTCTTAAAGGAAAAAACGACAGAGATATGTTCTGCTAAATACGTTCTTTATTGTATCCTTTTTTTAATATTATAGGCTCATCTCTTACACCTCGCGGTGCACTGTAGGCATTACTTTGGGTTCCTAGCTGCCTCCTTTCGGCCCCAAGCTGAAAGTCCTCGTGTTCATTTTACGTACCTCCGTTCATATTCTCTCTCTTCCATCTTGCTTTCCACCCTCTCCTAACAATAGTTCCATAGTTTTTCTTCCCGTTAGACCTGTAAAACCACATTTACTCTCAGTTTTCCTTTCAGCGCTGAATGACCTCGTACATCCCAGCGCTTGACCTTTGGCCTAAATCTTATATACCTTATTATATTATATCTCTTATTCCTTCTCTTGGAGTCACTTCTCATAGCCCCTTCTGTAGCCACCCTGGTGGAGGTCTAATGCAGAGACAGATATCCAGCTCTCATAGCAACAGACATTATAATAACGTTGGTCGTGCCTTGCAGGACAGCCCATAGTTACCTCTCTCTCTCTCTCTCTCTCTCTCTCTCTCTCTCTCTCTCTCTCTCTCTCTTCGTCATTCAATGTCACTCTTCGTATTCTCCCTCTCCCCCACTATTTCGTCCTCCCTCCCCTACCTCGTCCTCTTTGATTTTGTCTTCAAAACTTATCATCCCGTCCTCCTCTCCTCCTCCTCAAGCCTCCTCCTCCTTCCTCCCATCCTCCTCCTCCTCCTCCTCCTCCTCCTCCTCCGTAAAAGACGTCTAATCATGTTTCAGATTTTCTCCTTAATTCTTATCCTTAAGAATTCCACCATCTCCATCCTCTTCCGTAATCTTATCTTCATTAATTTATCCTTAATCCTGAATCTCTTCCTCTTCCTCATTTCCCCTCCTCCTGGTCTCCCTTCCTGTCCCCCTCCCCCCTTTTCTCCTTTCTTTCTCTTTCGTTACTTCTTATTTAAAAAATCTATTTCCTTCACATTTCATCATTTTCATAACTTTCCTTACGAACTAACTCTCTCTCTCTCTCTCTCTCTCTCTCTCTCTCTCTCTCTTCTCCTTGACCTCCTCTATTCCACCTTGTAACTCTTGTTATCAATGGCTTATGCTCATGTAGTCTCCACCCCGTCATTCCTTATTCTCAAGATCATCTATTTTTGGAGGGGCGCGTAGCCTGACCGGCGCTGATCTAATTACAAAGAGGGATTAACGATCACACACCTTTTACAATAACAACGCCAGTGGCACGTCAGTTCCATTCGTCAAAGGTGGTATTTTTTACCCCCCCCCCCCCTCTCTCTCTCTCTCTCTCTCCTCTCTCCACCAGCATCTCTTCCTCTCCTCTCGTCTCTCTCTCTCTCTCTCTGTGTGTGTGTGTGTGTGTGTGTGTGTTATGCGCATTCTGGTCCTTAGAAAACTTTTCGACGCATTCTTGGACTTTTTTTTTTTCAAATTGGATATAATGATACTAAGTAATTGCGGTTATCAGGTGTAGTGGCCTAATAATTATGACAATAATAAAGATAATTATTGTTATTGTTACCCATCTTCGTTCATTTTTGTCATTAGTACTTCAAGTCATTTCTCTCTGCTCTGCTTTTTATAGTAATTGCTTTTTTTATAATGTGGAAGGTCAGTGATTTTTTTTATTGTTCCGTATAAATGTGAAAGCATTTTGTAAAGAGATATTGATAATTATACTTAATCCCTTCTTACCTTCATTTTTAGCCTCAAGAACCGTTATAGTCATGTGAATTATGGATTCAAGTATACGATCAAGTTCTCTATGTATGTATGTGTAAGTTATATACATGTATATATTATACATGTATATACATACATACATTCCTATATGTATATATATATATATATGTGTGTGTGTGTGTGTGTATGTGTTGGTGTGTGTGTGCGTGTATATACATACATGCACATATACATATGTGTATGTATTTATAAAAGTATATTACGCAGTATGGTAGCTTAGTAAATTTCCAACCTTTCATCTCTCGATACAATTGGAAAACAATACTAATTGAAAGTACGTAGGCGTCGCAACGCGAAAGATGTTAGCTAAATTACGGCTTTTATCTCCCGTTTGTGGAAGTCCAGTGTTTTTTTTTAAAGTCGGACACTCGGAGAGGAATTCGGTACATGTAGCCTTCATTTGCAAGTGCCTCGTAGGCGGAGAGAAATGCTTTTTTTGTGTATATTATTATAAACTTTTGTTCTTTTATTGTTGTTCTTCCACTGTTGCAAGTTGTCTGGATGGAAGTCTACGGTGCTCTGTACCCAGAGTTCACTTCTCTCTCTCTCTCTCTCTCTCTCTCTCTCTCTCTCTCTCTCTCTCTCTCTCTCTCGTATGAGAGAAGTTTTTGGCGGGAAGGGGGCGGGGTGTTATTTATTTAACACAAAAGGCACAAAGTGGAGTCTGTCCGTTTAAAATAATAATAATAATAAACGGTTATGGTAGACCAAATTTGGCTAACTGTAAGAGGCGATCCCTACAAGAGAATCTGGATTTATTAAGAAAAAGAATATAGCTATTACCATTAAATTAATGGTATACGCAATTGCGCATGATGGGTAGGGCTCTGGCAAAGGGAAGACTTCCTTGAAGTTCATCTACCCTCAGACTGACAAAGTGAATAAACCCTGATGTCACGAAAATAAAGCCAATTAGTATTGGGTATTTCCAGACTGAAGCCCTTTCACAGCAGAGGAGTCACTTCCTGTGCATTTTTTAAAGTGGTATGTTTGACTTTATCAAAACGCTATTTCTCCTTATGTTATCTTAACACTGCTGTTTTCTTTTTATAGTTATCATGTTGCTTATATGAGAAGACTGCCTCGTGCACTTGATGATTTTCGTAGCCTTTTTTTTTATAGTCACACGTACTATTAGATTTTTTCCCATCATGCTTATGTTTTGATCATTTTCGTTTGTTTATATCTCGGTGTTATCTGCCTTGTTTATTGCCATTTTGCTTTGATTTTATGCTGTCGCTTTCGCTTGGATATTTTATTAGTCTTGCTTATGTATATCTTAATGCTGCCTCTTGCGATTGGGTACTTTGTGCAATTTTCCAACAGTATCTTAATGCTGGTGCGAGAGAGAGAGAGAGAGAGAGAGAGAGAGAGAGAGAGAGAGAGAGAGAGAGAGAGAGAGAGAGAGAGATTACTATAATATTACAAATATGTTCCACAGATCAAAAGTACAATGTCCTTTCATTGCACATGTACACGATTAATTCCTGAAGCTCCTTTGTGCATGTACAAGAATTGTACTTGCCCTTATTAGAGAGAGAAAGAGAGAGACAATGGAATGATTAGGGTATTACAGATATGTTCCACAGGACAAAAATGTACTACCCTTTCATCGTACATGTACACGATTAATTCTACAGGTGCCATATATTTTTTATTTTTTTTGTTCATGTACAGGAATTTCCTCACGAACTGCATTGGACGAATGGACGAAGTGCTTCCCAGCATCCATTTGTGGTTCATTTCACGACCGAGTGTTCATAAAAAAGGCTAACTCTGGTGGTATGGATGTGGGTGCCGTATCATTTTGGAGAGGCGCTGTAATGCCACTTTTACAGCCCCGTGGCCGCTTGGCTTGTTTGGCTCTTTCTTGCTCAGTTTTTGGTCTTGTTTCAGTTTCCTTTCTTTCTTCATTTTTTGTTGCAGATTTCTTTCTTTCCTCATTTTTGTTTCTTGCTTGATTTGCTTTTGTGGCGTTTTTTTTGTTTTTTTTTTACTCGTTATTTTACAGTAGTTCAGGTGTTCATTGGGCCAGTTTATATTTTTTTCTTAAATCATTATTATTATTTTTTTTTTTTTTTTTTTTTTTTTTTTTTTTTGCTCTATCACAGTCCTCCAATTCGACTGGTGGTATTTTTAGTGTGGGGTTCCGGGTTGCATCCTTCCTCCTTAGGAGTCCATCACTCTTCTTACTATGTGTGCCGTTTCTAGGATCACAACTCTTCTGCATGAGTCCTGGAGCTACTTCAGCCCTCTAGTTTTTTCTAGATTCCTTTTCAGGGATCTTGGGATCGTGCCTAGTGCTCCTATGATTATGGGTACGATTTCCACTGGCATATCCCATATCCTTCTTATTTCTATTTTCAGATCTTGATACTTATCCAATTTTTTCCCTCTCTTTCTCTTCAACTCTGGTGTCCCCATGTATTGCGACATCAATGAGTGATACTTTCTTCTTGACCTTGTCAATCAACGTCCACGTCTGGTCTGTTTGCACGTATCACCCTATCCGTTCTGATACCATAGTCCCAGAGGATCTTTGCCTGATCGTTTTCTATCACTCCTTCAGGTTGGTGCTCGTACCACTTATTACTGCAAGGTAGCTGATGTTTCTTGCACAGGCTCCAGTGGAGGGCTTTTGCTACTGAATCATGCCTCTTTTTGTACTGGTTCTGTGCAAGTGCCGGGCATTCACTTGCTATGTGGTTTTTATGGTTTCACTTTTCGTATTGCACTTCCTACATATGGGAAGATGTTATTTCCGTCTATCGTACTTTGAACATATCTGGTTCTTAGGGCCTGATCTTGTGCCGCTGTTATCATTCCTTCAGTTTTCCTTCTTTAGCTCTCCCCTCTGTAGCCATTGCCAAATTGTCATCGTGGCTAGTTCTTTAGTCTGTCTCATGTAGTTGTTCCATGCATTGGTTTGTTGTGCCAGTCCTCTGTTCTTTCTGTCTTTCTCCTGGTCTCTGTATATTTCTGGTCTTCGTCTGCTTTTATTAGTCTTCTTCCCATGCACTCTTTAGCCACTCGTCTTCACTGGTTTTCAGATATTGCCCCAGTGCTCTGTTTTCGATGTTGACGCAGTCCTCTATACTTAGTATCCTCTCCCTCCTTCCTTTCGTGTTATGTATAGTCTGTCCGTATTTGTCTGGGTGTAGTGCTTTGTGTATTGTCATATGTTTCCTGGTTTTCTGATCTATGCTGCGGAGTTCTGCCTTCGTCCTTCCATTCCACTAATCCTGCGCTGTATCTGATTACTGGCACTGCCCATGTGTTTATGGGCTTTTTATCATATTTCCGGCATTGAGTTTTTGACTTGAGTATCGCCTTGAGTCTCTGCATATATCTTTCCTGATCGTGTCCTTCATCTCTTGGTGTTTTATATCTCCTCCTTCCATTATTCCCAGGTATTTGTATCCTGTCTCATCTATGTGTTTGATGTTGCTCCCATCTGGTAGCTTTATCCCTTCAGTTCTCGTTACTTTGCCTTTTTGTATGTTGACTAAGGCGCATTTTTCTATTCCAAACTCCATCCTGATGTCCTCAGATACAATCCTTACAGTCTGGATTAGGGTATCTATTTCCTTGATGCTCTTACCATACAGCTTGATGTCGTCCATGAACATCAGATGGTTGATTCTGCTGCCTCTTTTCTTGAGTTGGTACCCGGCATCCATCTTCTGTAGTACTGTTTTGTCATGGGAATCATGGCTACTACGAAGAGTAGTGGGGACAGTGAGTCGCCCTGGAAGATCCCTCTCCTGCTAGTCTTATTCCAGAGCTTGTAAGTATTGTATTCCAGTTGCGCATTGTATTTTTGAGGAAGCTGATGGTATTTTCCTCTGCCCCATATATTTTCAGGCATTCTATTAGCCATGTGTGTGGTATCATGTCGAAGGCTTTCTTATAGTCTATCCATGCCATGCTTAGGTTGGTTTTCCTTCTCCTACTGTTTTCTTCATTACCATTTGTCTATCAGGAGCTGGTCTTTTGTGCCCCTAACAACTTCCTTCTGCAGCCTTTCTGTTGGTGGGGGTGTGATGGTGTTTGTTTCCTCTAGGTAGTTTGTTATGCCCTTTCACCCTGATGTATACCTGTTAGTAACTTCCACATTATTGGTAGGCAGGTGATAGGCCTGTAGTTACTGGCTATATTTCCCTTACTCTTGTCTTTTTGTACTAAGGATGTTCTTCCTGTGGTCATCCATTGGGTGCTTGGTGATTTGAGATACAATGCTGGAGTTGTTCTGCTATTCGTGGGTGTAGGGCCTTGAAGTTTTTGAGTCCAGTATCCATGGACTTCATCGGGACCTGGGGCTTTCCAGTTTGGCATTTTCTTTAGTTGGTGTCTGACTGTGTCTGTCGTGATGTCTGTGAATCTTTGTTTTATTCTCCCTGTTTCTTCTTCCTTGACTTCCTGGAGCCATGTTGCATGTTTGTTGTGTGATACCGGATTGCTCCATATGTTTTCCCAGAGTCTCTTACTTGGTTCGGCTTCAGGAATTTCTGGGTGGTTGTCTTCCCCTCTTAGTTGGCTATATAGTCTTTTCTGGTTGGTTTCCGAATAGTTTGTTCTGTTGGTATCCCTTATTTCTGTTCATGTATCGTTGGATCTTATGTGCTTTGGCCTTAAGCCTCTGTTTTACATCTTCTATTGTGTTGTTTAATCCCCTCTCTTGTACTTTGTATTTCTCGTTGAGTTCCTCCTTGTTTTCTTGCTTCTTAGCCTTTTTTCTGCCATCTCTTTCAGTTTACTCAAGTCAGATCTCATCACCATGATTTGCTTTTCCAGTCGCCTTTTCCAAGGAGGTTGCTGTTTTGGTTTCTGTTGGGTTGGTTGTGCTGGTGGTGTTGGTGTTCGAATTCCCATCAGTTCTGCTACTAATCTTGCTCCTGCATATGTCAAGTTATTTGTTTCTGTGATACTGGTGGTCTGTATTATGCCCATTATTTCATTGACCTCACTTGTTTTCTCCCTTAATTTCTGGTTGTTGTAGGCTTTCATGGAGGGGATCTTTGTTCTCTCTGTATCTGGCTCCATCCATTGTCTAAATCTTTTCTACCCATTTTCCGTCTCTCTGTTACTTCCGTTCGTGTTTCTTCGTGTGTCGCTGTTTGATACCTCATCCTCCCCCTGTCGTCTTCTGTGGCATCGTCTCTCAGTTCGTCTTCGTGTAATTCGTTGTCGTGTGACATTTCCCTTTCCAGTTCTTCTCTTTCTGTTGGGGAGAGCCAGTTCTTTTTCTTTATGTTCCTTACTTGGTCTGCCAGCCTCTGCTCTGTTTGGGGGTTGTTATTCCTCTCATTCCAGATGTTGACCAATCTTCTTCTATGTCCTCTCTCCGTCGGGTTGCTTTTGATGTAGCATCTCCTATTATTATTATTATTATTATTATTATTATTATTATTATTATTATTATTATTTTTTTTTTTTTAGTATAATAGTATATGTGTTGTTGTTATTTAAAGTTAGTTGACCTGAAAAGTCAGTGTACTATATAATCTTAGTGTACTCACTCATTCCTAGTGTTATAAACCAGTACAGTGCAGTATACGCACACTAGTTGAACCTTGCGGTTCAGTTTTGAAGTACAGCCTTCTGTATAACATTAGGAAGCTACTCTTTTTTTTCAGTCATTATTATTATTATTATTATTATTATTATTATTATTATTATTATTATTATTAATATTATTATTATTATTACTTATTATTATTGGTTGTTGTTGTTCTTATTATTGTTATTCGAGAAATATTCATGTTAGCGTAATAGGAAAAGGCTAGTGCTAGTTCTGGCTCAGCATAAGAAAAAAAGAGATAAAAAAGACGCAATTATGAGATTGATCGATTACTTTAAGTAATCTTGCGTCGCAATAACTGACATTTGACGAGAACATGCAAAAAGGTACCAGTGTCGTGTTTGGTACGCATGGGGATGATGGGTTCGTGTTGGTAGACCATGCGAAAATATAATACTAGATTGTATCTTCTTACTGGGTAACTGAGTTTTATAGGAAAAGTATCAGTAGACAGACAGACAGAACAGTATTCAATTATGTATTCAGTTCAGAGTATATATTTAGCATTTTGAAATGGTGGAGTGAATGAACAAAAATAAACTGCTGAGATTTATATATATATATATATATATATATATATATATATTATATATATATATATCGATATATATATATATATATATATATGTAGAGAGAGAGAGAGAGAGAGAGAGAGAGAGAGAGAGAGAGAGAGAGAGAGAGAGAGTGTTTAATTTGCCCGATACCCGTGGCAGTCATCGTATTTTGAAAGCTTTAGCGGGGGATTGTTTTTTCCTTCATATTCTCTGCTTCTCTTGACTTATCCCAAGAGGCAATTATCTATTTTTTTTTTTTCCAATTTTCCTCGAGAATCTTTTTGATTATGAGAGCCTTGTCGAGGATTATTAAGCTCGAGTGTTAAATGTTCAGTTTCTTATATATTTTTTATAGATTTTCTACCAGTTCCTCTGGTAATGAATTTGTGGATTTATTACTCTATATGTTACACACAAATATATATCTATATATATATAATCATCTCCTATTGGAAGTACATTTATATAGTATGTGCGCAACATGTTTGTTGCACATTCTTATATTTATTGAGTTTATGCAGTTGCATCCAGCATTTTGTCATTAGTAGAAAATTTTATATTTATCATCATCTTCGTTAGAAGAGGGGAGGTGGGGTAAAATTCAAAATCAATCCAAATTGGGGTGCGGGGGGCGTGGTTAAAAAATTTCAAATCTCCCTCATCTTTTTGGGAGATGGGGGGAGACCACCCCCACCCACCCCCGAGCAAGAGGGGCAGCAACAGCAGCAGCAGCAGCAGCAGCAGCAGACTTATCCGCAAGGTAGGAAGGTGTGCGTTGATTGGCCAGTCTTATCGATCCGCTGCTGAAAACCCTCTTTTAACAGGTCAGTGTCATCTCCCACAAAGACGATAATATCATTTGGTCAGCTGCTCCTCAGATGCCCCAGGGGTCGTTTCTTCTTTTGGGGGGGAAGAAGTGCATTGGTGCCTTGACAAGGTCGTTTGTTATTATTGTTAACAATAATTTATTGGCAATGACACGTGTGTGTGTGTTTGTGTGTGTAATATATAAAGATCTATATATATATACACGTGTATATTTGTGAATATATATATAGATGAGAGAGAGAGAGAGAGAGAGAGAGAAGCTTGACAATAACAAGTTCAAGTTCATTTGTTTGAAAATTTTGCCCTTTGTTATTCTGTTTATGACGTCAACAGACGTAATGCCCGTCCCATTAGTTGATTATATTGGAAGGTTTATTGCTAATGACGGGAATAACCTGAACGAATTAGCATATTATGCATATAATTTCCCAACCTGTAAGTTGGTAAGTGATTTGGGAAAAAATACGTATCCTCATTCGTGATGTATCCAAAAATCTGGTAATGCCTTCCATGAGCCTTGGCACAACTCTTCATACATTTTTGAACATCTATAAATAAAGTTTTACGTGTCTTTTGGTTAATTATCAAAGAGACATGTATGCATAGCCTCCGTTCAACACTGTTCGTGTTAGTGAAAATTTGTAGGACTTACATAAACTACTGAAGGCAAATGAATATTTCTTCAATAAGTTGATTAAGTTTATACATTGTTCAAAGACTTAACAAGGGAAGCAAAATTTCATTTTCATTATTTGTCTCGATAGGGGTTCGTACGAGAGGTGCACTGTAAGCATTACTTAAGGTCTTTGCAGGTCTCTTCTGCTTCTAGCGGCAACCACTCTCTTAGTGCAACTTTGAGGTTTTCCTCCTGTTATACCTTTCAAACCTTCTTTCTGTCCATTTCTGAATGTCTTCATAGATCCCAGCCCTTGGCCCTTGGCCTAAATTCTTTATTCTATTTTCATATTTGGAAGTCAACTTATTATAGACTATTTCCCGTTAATTCTCTAGAATATTGTGATGTCGCAAACTATACAAATTTCGAACTCTAGAAATATAAACATTGACTCAAGCTGTATAAACATTGACGAGACAAAATTAGCGGACCATGTGGTATGAAATCCGAAGCCTCTCTCTCTCTCTTGTTTTTTTTTTTTTTTTTTTTTTTTTTTTTTTTTTTTTTTTTATCTCGCACAGTCACGTTTTGTCCCTGAATTCGAACCGAGGCCAGGAGTCGTTCCTGGCGCGGAAAACAGGGACCCATCATCGAGGAGGAGATAACGTCCATCTCTGTTTTATTATCTCTCTTGTGTTCCATTCCTGGCCAGAACGACGGCCCCAGCGATGGCAGGAATACTTATTTTCATTGGCCGGAGACTTTCTGTTTTTGGGTGTTGCTTAAAGTGCTGCGGAAAGTTTTAATGCACTGAGGTATTTTTCCCGTTTAAAAATTTGCCGAAGTTGCTTGTTTGTATTTCTGGGAGCATGGTGTCCTCCCTGCCGATATTAGTTCTTGAATCTTTGGAGATACTGTTTGGAATAGCCCCCAGTCTGTATATCTGAATAGCAATAAAGATTTCTGTTAAAGAAATGAGAAAAGATTGAACTAGAATGATTCCAATCCATATTTGCAGTTATCAGGTACATACGCGTACACACACACACACACACACATGTGATATATATATATATATTATATATATATATATATATATATATATATATATATATATATATATATATATATATATATATATATATATATATATATATTATGTTTGGTCATCTGCCAGTATTCCCTGTCTGGAAATCAAGCCTGGAGTTAAGTGATGCCCATGGATCCTTTAAAGCCTCCTTCCGTATGTCAGCCTTAATCTGGCTTTGTTTCTTCTCCTGTCAATATTGGGCTGTATCCCCAATGGAGCCGGCTAAATATTGCCGAGTACCCCATAGTAGTGGAATGCTTAAGGATGCAGTCCGGGTTCATATCTTTTGTTTGCCGAAGAGACGCAGATTTCACGAGTTCTCTTTCTAGGGGGATTTTACTCCTTTCACAGGTAATGGCGTCCTTGATTTAGGTTAGGTGTTTGTGTGTGTTTGCTTGTTTGTTTGACTTCCTGTTTTGTATTTGCGAAATTTTGATGAATATTGTGGAAGAGTAACTGTGGGGATGGTTGGGTTAGATTCTGATGTGGTTCCTTATCCTGATCCGTTCCTTTGCTTTGCTTCTTCTTCTTTGTATATAGAGGCCTGCTTTTTCTACGTTCCTACTGGTTAACTTTTTGTTATTTTTTTCTTCCACTGTTGTTTCTTTTCTTCTTACATATAGTCATTTTAAGATAAAACTCAATTCTTGTGTGTCATCCCATCTCGGTAAAAAAGGAAAAAAGTTAAGCACCGTATATTTTAAAGACAATATGTTGAGGAGACTAGATACTCGTGAAAGTGATGAGGACGGTGGGTATCCTAAATCAACCTCATACTTCTTCATCATTTTCATCACCTTCAGTATAAAGTAAGTGCATAAAAACGCCTTACTTACCTTCGTGCATCATCATCATCATCATCATCATCGTCGTCGTCGTCAAATGATAAGTCAGAATATGATATACTGTCAAAATTGGCTGTCTCTTCCTATCTGTCATTATTATATGAACATGAAAAAGCTATTGATACTTTACAGTTGTGATTTCATATCATTCTTTCATCATAATCCTGTGACGATGAAAATTGGAAACGACTACTTTCCCAACGTTTACTGTCCCAATTCCTCTCTCTCATCATAGTCATAATCATCAAGTCATTCGAAAATATCCACTGATATGGTACCTCCCCGCTTCTATCATCATCATCATCAGGTTAAAGTGAAAAGAAAAATATGTCAACACGAACTGGTGGAATTCGCGTTCGGATTCAATAAACATTTATTTTTTCCTTTTCATTCGTTTCATTCACTCGTTCATTCACCGAGGCGAGTTATTGAATGCGCAATTATGAACGCGGCTTCTGATCTCTTTCAGAAAGTAAGCCGAGTTAAACCTTCTCACTACCAGTCATTACGAGGCAAAACAAAATAGCTGGGGAATTCGTTAGCTCGTATTGTTGTTACGCTGAATAAACGCAATCAGCAAAAGAAAAAATGACAAGAGAGAGAGAGAGAGAGAGAGAGAGAGAGAGAGAGAGAGAGAGAGAGAGAAATCAGGCATATGAGAACACCACAGGAGATCGAGATAGGGCTCTTTTCTAAGGAAAGAGAGTAACGCAAGAGTAAGATAATATAAAGGGATGCCACAAGAGAGATAGAGAGGAGTGACGATTAAGACTAGCAGGAGAGAGAGAGAGAGAGAGAGAGAGAGAGAGAGAGAGACTTGATAATTAGAAAAACAATAATACTACTTAAGACCTTATCACGCGAACCCCAAACAGTCAACATGTATTTCAGCGTCGATGCAAAACAAACCCGCAAATATTCGTTGAGGCATTATCACAAGAGCGTGGAAATGCGCTACTTCAATTAAACCACAAATATAGACATACATAATTAT
>NC_087204.1:73018610-73066110 GCF_015104395.2 Macrobrachium nipponense
ACCCGTTGTATATCCAGTTCAGTCTGGTTTCCTTTCTGCGCCGCCGCCCCCCCCCAACCCCCCGCCATCCTCCTCGACTTTCCTCTGACGTTACCCAGCTTCACTCGGTAATGGAAAGCCTTCCCCTCCTTTCTCCTTGGTGTCTTTTATGAAGTGGTGTTCTTTTTGAGAAATTAAAACTGTATATCGATACATACACAGCCATAACGGCTGAGGTACTTATCCACATACAAACACATTCAGAACAAATTATTAGATATAGTTGTATATATATATATAATATAATATATATATATATATATAATATATATATACATATACACACACACACTATTCTGAATGTTTCTTTGTGTATAAGGCTACGTCACTATATATGTATGTACATACCTCGGCCCTTGCTGAGTCATTATAATATCTACCAATTACATTTAGCGGTCTCTCATAAAGCGATCCTTTGAGTCATCAAGAGTTGATTGTGCGGCATTCGTTCATTTCCAACGAGTTTCAACATTGCAGCAATTTAATGGCGCAGACCCAGCTACAATAACAAAAAACTGAGGAAAAAAAATTCACTTTTTTGTTCCAATTTAGGCAACGGGTTTCTGTGAAGCTCGAGTTGGTTCTAGACCTAATGAAAAGACGTACACTGAAATGTTAAGGGATGGAAAGTGAATTCTGAGAAAAATACCAAATATGAAAAAAAGACAAATATTTTACGTGTTTGTAGTTCTTAGATTTGATACAGAAATAATCTCAGTTTACGCAGTCAACCAGCCTTTAATCTTTCAAGTGTTTTTGATATCAGTGTTATTTTTAAAGCGATAACATCTTCAGCAGATAACCAGAGGAGTTGACCACCTACTTGTGTTCGGATGATGATCCGTGCGGCTGCCATCGAGTCTACTGTATACTACGCTTTGCTTTGCCGGTTTTCGTATCAAAGATAAGATTACATCTTATAAAGACAGTCAGTCGTTCCTTCGTTATTACCTCTACCCCCTACAGTGCCGTTAGTGCACCTCCGCGCGCTGCACTGTAGGCATTACTTGAGGCTCCTTATAGCGTCCCTACCGCTCCTAGCTGCAACTCCTTTCATTCCTTTTACTGTACCTTCCATTCATAGTCTTTCTTCTATCTTACTTTCTCCCCAGTTCTGATCATTGTTTCACAGTGTAACTGCGAGGTTTTCCTCCTATGACACGTTTGAAGCCTTTTACTCTTTATTTCTGTTCCAACGTTGAATGACCTCATAGGTCCCAGCGCTTGATCTTCGGCATAAATTTTGTATTTTATTTTATTCTATCTACTGCCTCCACCGGGGAAAGGATGATGAACCAATGCAGCGTTGATTACATTTTATGTGGATATCCGGATCTGAATGCGGATTCGGGATTGTTCGTGAGGCTAACAACATCACCCCAAGGAAACGGCTGAGAACCTAAAGATGAGCACCTTGTGGAACCAATCCTAAGGAGAAAATGAATGAAATCTTTCTTTCTTTTTCTGGCCATGTCAGAAAGTTGAGAACAGCAGTTTGATGCTGGAAGAATTTTGTCGTGAATTGAGAGCAGTTGTTTGTTTGATGTTGAGAGAATAAATTCCTTTGGTGTTGCTCAGTCAAATGCCAGTAAAGTCATGTTCTTTGTGAGTGTTCTCTAGGTGAGGCTCCGTCCCACGGCTGGAAGTTATATTGACGTGATTTATCTTTTGTTTATTTGTTCATGCCATTTATTTTCATTATAGCTTATTTTGATCTTTGTGTTTATTCGAGGCCTGTATTCATCCTAGGAAGAAAACTGTCAGTGTCAGTGACCCTTGTATTTGTGACGCCAAATAACAAAGTCAGTGAATCCATCGATGTCTTTACTTTGAGCCTGAATTAAACGAAGGCGTTGTATTTCTTTTTCATTAGAAATATTTATCAGTACAAAATTCAAAACAACTTTTTAAAGTAATGTGTACAAGGAAACTGGACTGACCAATTTATATTTATATATTTTCTTTTCGACTTTTCTTTGGCTGTGTTCACCTTTACGAAGGACTAAGAAAGTGTTGATAATGAAGGAGCCAAAACAAAATGAGAGACAGGATTTGTTCTTGGCCAGCAGTCGATATGCAATTGATAAATTGCATGAAAACTGGCGCGTGTTCTGTTCCAACGCTCTAGGCACATGCACGCGTCTCTCCTCTCTCTCTCTCTCTCTCTCTCTCTCTCTCTCTCTCTCTCTCTCTCAGTAATTCCAGTAATTGCCGTGCACATTTGAAGTCGAACATACAAGGAATGATAAGAGTAATGGCGGTGTCACACGATCACGTTTTCCGAGCAACCGAAATAGCATTTCATCGGCTAACTTTACGTTAAGCAGCTCCAATATTGGTGGCAGAATGAAAGGATCTAATGCCCACGTTCGTTAGACATCACGTGGACGAACGTGGCCTACTTTGCAACGAAGAATACTGGCCAGTTGATAAGAGTTGGGTTACGAGACGGTCCTATTATTTTTTTTCCGGAAAAAGTGTTCGTCTGACATCGCCTGATTCATCTGTGATAGACAGAGCGTTGTCTCCGTTCAACAAAATCTGTGCATAAACTTATTCAAACGAGTGTTTTAAGTGGAAACGTTACATGCAAGATGTTATACTATATCGTTTGCACAATGTGAAGAGGAGTGATAACGTCACTGTTTGTAGCCTTCTTTGTACCCATATCTTGAAGTTACTCTTGCTTTCATTTGCCTTTCTTATGGATGCTCTGTAATTCGCCAAAGGACACCTCAAAAAACGTTAAGAAAAGAATTCAGTGAAAATGTGTATTCGGGGAGGGGACTTTCTATTGATCAAGGAAGAGTTGACTAGGTGTTGATTAAGGAATTTCGTATTTTGACAGGTGTACGGTTTATGGATGATATATATATATATATTATATATATATATATATATATATATATATATATATATATATATATATATATATATATATATGTTGTTTGCTAAACCAATAGGCTTAAATCCGGGCTAAGAGAGCCATGGATATGTTTTTAGTTAGGGGATCTTGCTTAACCAAATGAGTTACACTGGGAATGTACACAACTTACCTTAGGATACCGGTACTTTGGCCCTGTCCTTAAAGTTAGCTGAGACATATACACAATTACAGCTGAGGGCCGTCTTCAGATTAGGTAAACTCTTAAGGATTTAACTTAATTAAATAACTTACAGTAGAAAAACACATGTAAGAAGAATAGTAGCATAACTGGGAAAAGTAAACAATGGCTCCACAATATAGGAAATGAGATAAAAATGACTGGGGTATTCTAGAAGAAACACACAAGAGAGCCTTCTTCACAGGGCGCCATAATGATGTGAATACAGTGGGAATACCACTGTGCACAAAGTGGTGAACCAACAGCTGACTAACTTCTAATCTGTAATCGAAACACAAAATTTTTACCTAACTGAAAAGGCGTTTGGTCAAGGAATCAAGGAAGTGCACAGAGGGTGCTTTAAACGAACTCGATTCTGATAAGTTGGATTGGGAAACAATTATGATACTCTTCATTTTACAAAATCATAAATCAAAACAACAGCAATTAAAAACAATTTCTCTATAAAGGAAAAATTGAAATAGAAAAAGTCTAACATGGATGGCTAAGAGAACCTCAGTTCGGGCTCTTTACCTTCATCAGGAGATGATTCCTTGTCTTCAGGAGGGCTATGGAAGGGGAGGGCAAGTGATTAGTAAACACAGCAAAGGTTATTAAGGTCCAACAAGAGCCAAGTTTCAAGGGGCAGCTTGGGAGAGGAAAGGAGGACGATAATGTCCTGGTCAAGCGTCCAGCATCTTCTAAGGAAGAACTTGTCAGTGTGAGGCCTTCTCATAGGCTTGGGGGACTACGCCATTTTTCTGTGAAGATGGCATTGAGGTTTTGTCAGGACCGCGTGTCAATGCAGTAGCCTGTTGCGTGGACATGAGGTCATCATGGCTTGAGCCTTAAATATGACCCTGAGGACATGGTTTGTTCCATGCCTTCTGCCGACTGGTGCCTTGAGCAAGGATTAGTGCTCCCTCCAGACTTGAGCAAGGATTAATGCTCCCTCTAGATCAGTGCCTGAAAACCAAGGTCTTTGGCAATCGCTGGGACAAGAAAGGGGATGGGAAGTCTTATCCCTCACAATTAAAATGAAAACAATAAATATGATTTTAATGGATATCAAATATGTTGCATTGAATATTACTTAATTTACTTGGAGGAGGAGATGTGTGTGAGAGGTTTACCTCATTACACTTTCCCATGCCAGACATTCACATCCTTCATCTGGTAGGAATGGCTACAATCACATTAGCTCATCTCCGACAAGCTAATCTCTCTTCACAACCTGTGGGTTATATCATTCCAAAGCGCAATATGTCTGCAAAATATCAAAGTAAAAAAAAAAATTCACTTATGACATATTTACTCTATTCACAGGATTAATTATGCTGCCAACAATATTAATAACCTTAGTCTTTAACGATACTAAGCAGCATTTAATGAAAACAAAGCATTAAGAGATTAATATGGTTATTCTGAAAGTACTCCATGCACTTTATTTTAGAAAACAACTTTGTGAGAAAAAGTCATGCTGTTAGTCGGCTGGAAGAGACATTACAACGAAGTATTCGTGGTGTTATTATTAGATAGTGCCACTATACTTAACACGACGGTGCTGGGCCATGTCGAGGCACTAAAATATCTCATGCTGGGTGTCACAGTATTAAGTACATGAGCATTAATCATACGCTGGATTACAGCACGGGGAGCCAAGGGCTCGTAAATTACAAGGAAAGATGATGGAGTCTATATATATATTCATGTATGTGAAAACAAAACAAAAAAATGAAAATAAATGATAGGTGTAAAAGTAAGCAAATAACTACAGGAAAATTTACAATCAGTATGCTAACGATTCTATTCAACAGCCTTTGTAATGACTATATTCGTTCTTTAGCCCAAAGGCATCAAAGTACATGTTAGAATGTTGCGGCCCAGTTAAAGCAGTCCAAAGGGCGCAAAACCTGTGACAGGTACACCTGCCACTATCTGAAAATATGGCACTGTGCCAAATGTGGCACTCGTGTTGCAAGAGCCTAATGGCTCTTGACACAAAATTTTAATTTTACCATTTCCTTTGATGGCACTACTCGGAGGCAAACGACTGATAAAGCTAGAATACTGGCACTTGGCACCCTGCGTAAGCAGGGCTTGAATCAAAAGAATAATGCCTTGATATGGCATAAAGTAATGTGAAGAGTAAACTGTAAAAGGTTAGGGGAAAAATGTAACAAAAAGAATTAATTGCAAAGGTGATAAGAGGAAATAATAGAGGAAGAGGCCTGGCATCCTTCTCTGGATAGAGGTGTCAGAGTTCTCCTTAAGAAATATAGTACTGTGCCAAAGGTGCGAGTGCGAGGAGAGTCCATCGACTCTCTCAGGCTAACTGGAGCGTCTACGCCTTTGACTGTTTTTCCTTCTGGGTCCTTGGTCCTCTCTGAGGCTGGGGTTTCGACGGCGTAGGAGGACGTGAGGGAACCGAGCTGTGGGAAGATATGCGATTGCTATGTGTTCCAACTGCTGCAACAGCAAGAGCAGAGGAAGGCCTTGCAAGCTCGGATACAAGCCATCGCCATTGCTTGGGTTCACCAGCCAGTTGAGATGTGGCAGAATCATGACCCAAAGGTTGATTGGCTGATGACCAGGGAGAAAGGAAGATCTCAGTGTTGGCATGAGCAGCTCACAAGTTACGTTGACCAACTCGGGCAAAGGTTGCGAGGCTGCGCCTTGGGGTGAGCTTGAGCTGTGGTCATGAGAATCATTAGGGGATCCAAGTGAAATCTGTTGACCTCCGTCAATGGCATTGGTAGAGGTGCCACACTGGGAGGTGAGAGGTGATCTGGACTGATGTCTCCTGGAGGGAGATTGGATATGTTCTGTGGCACTGACACTAATGCAGGTCCAGGCACAGGAATCAAAATTTGAAGGGGCTCAACGTCTCTGACGGACAGAGCATGGCATTGTTCAGGACCTTAAGATGGCCTGGCAAAGATTTGGAGTCACAGGTGGAGTCTCTAATAGAGAGACCTATGGTATGTTATGGCACTGGCAATGGGACAGGGCTGGACAGAGGACTTGGAGTTATTGAAGATGCTACATTCTGAATGGACGGAACCTGGCTCTGCTCAGGGCACGCAAGTGACTCTGGCAGCGAGGTGGAGACAGGTCTCTTGGGACTTTTTTTGCCTGAGGGAGTTGTTGTGGGGTTAGAAACCCCTGATTTGTTGAAAATTATGAGGGGACTTGAAATCTTGTCCCATGAGGATGTCATAACCTCAAGGAATATATCTTGCTACTGCAAGTATATATACATTATGGATGGTTTGGTCTTGTGACTCTCAGTTGAACTGTAGGAAGTATTAATTTTATGTGATTGATGCTTTCTATTGTGAAAAGTCTATTTCGGTCAATTTTAGCCCCATGGGGGACTTTGTCTTCCCTTATGGAGGAGATTTATGCACCAGAGTCATCGAATGCTGCGACCTAACATGCAGGATAGCTACCTCAAAGAGGTGCCACAGATATTGGACCTTCTGTTGGAGGACCGAGGAACTCTTCACAGGGTGCCATAAGGGTGGAGTACCACTGTGCACAAAGTGATGAATAGATCTACAGCTAACTAACTCCTAATCTGTAATAGAAACAAAAAAGTGTTACCAAACTGAAGAGGCTTTTGATCAAGGTATTGAGGAAATGTACAGAGGTTGTTTAAAACGAACTCGATTCCAATAAGTTGGATTGGAAACAATTATGTTACACTACACTTCACTAAATCATAAATAAAAACAACAGCAATTAAAAGCGATGCAGGTCTTACTGTACGTATATCTCACCATGAAAAGAAAATGGAAATAGTAAAAGTCTAACAGGGACGTGATTGTCTAAGAGAACCTCAATTTGATCACTTTACCTTCATCAGGAGATGATGCCTTGTCTTCAGGGGACTGATGGAAGGGGAGGGTAAGTGAATAATAATCACAACAAAAGGTTACTGAGGCCCAACCAGAGCCACATATCAAGGGGCAGGTCAGGAGATGAAAGGAGGATGACAGTGATGCTGTCAAGTGTCCAGTATCTTCTAAGAACGAACTTGTCCATGTGAGGCGTTGTTATAGCTTTTGGGGATTATGCTATTTCACTGTGCAGATGGGTTGAAATTTTGACAGGACTGCGTGTCAGTCCAGGGGTCTTTCATGTGGCATGAGGTAATCGTGGCTTGGGTCTTCAATATGACGCCAAGCACATGTTTTGTTCCATGCTTTCTGCCTACTGGCGCCTTGGGCAAGTATTAGCGCCCCTTCCGGATGAGATTGCGTGTGAGACGTTTACTTCATTACAATATTTATTATATTTATATATGTATAATATATATATATATATATATATATATATATATATATATATATATAATATAATATTATTTATATATTATATATATATATATATATATATATATGTTACCGGAAATATATGAAATCCAGGGATTTCACGATATCCCTAGGGCATATGTGAAATAATCAATTCGCTCAGGAACATTTGATCCCAGAGAGCTAGTACCTACTAAACACGATGAAACGGTGATTCATCAACATTGTTTCGCCATATTTGGTACTAGTCCCTTGGGGGTCGAATGTGTTTCGGTGTATTTAGTAGTAGCCGCTTGGGGATCAAATGCACTTAGGGACATCTGATCCTCCACGTGCAAGCACAACACGGCGAAATACATTTGACTCCCCAGGGGCTAGTACTAAACACGATGAAACTGAGTAATGAATCACTGTCTCACCACGTTTAGTATTGGCCCTCGGGGTTCAAATGTTCCTAAGTTTATTTTCATTTCACATATTCCCTAGGGATTTCGTAAGATCCCTTATTTCACATATTTCCTATAACGTTATATATCGGTTTATTTGTCTTCCTGTCTGGTAGCAATATTAAGTGAAAAATACTAAAATGATTTGAAAATTAAGTCTGAATATATTTTCTGTGTAAACAAATTAGAATTTGGTGTTGAACCGAATATGGACGCAGATACAGAATTCCATGTCACTGTACTGGTTTACACGGGAGTATGGAAGAAAATATAAATGTCACACAGTATTTTGGTAACTACGCTAACCACGTCATAGTATTCATGAAAAAAAATGATATTGAGTATTTTGGTAGCTAATTAAAAGACATTGCATATATTATTTCGCTTTCCAATTCTCTTCTGGAAAAAAAACAAAAAAAAAAAAAAACATTTGGAAACCTTTAAAGACCATTTCCTACTACGTACGCCATGAGTTCGTCTCTAATTAAAAACTGATAAGAAGAGGGGGCTGGGGGCTTTGGGGCTTTTCCCCCAGAATAATTCAGGCACAGGGTTTCATTTCAAGCAGAATGGCCGTTGCTGGCTGGCGGTTGAAACAAACGCATGGCGCGGAAAGATTGATGCGTTTACGTCATACACAGAGGCCAGTGCTCCAGTGTAAGGGTCTGTGCGGACCGTGAGTTAGCTGGGGTACAACCCCAGCTAACTTCGGAGCCGGTGGAAACCTGACTAATTTTATTTACTTTATTCTTCGAGAGGATTACGCGGAATATTTCGTCTTGTTTGCGCTGCAATGCCTTCATGATGATAATCTGATGCGTTTGGTTAATATTAAGTCAGGTTTATCATGGAAACTTGGGCATTTAATTTTTTCTTGAAAAGAACGTGTAGGGCCGCGGTTTATTGACGCTCTTCGTCTTTTACAAGAATGCCATATCATGACTTTAAAGTAAGAATAAAACGAAATAAAATCATACAGACTTTTTTCATTTGATATTTATTTCTATGTACCCTATGTAAAGAATTATCCCTTGCATTTATTATTTCTGTAATAACTGTACAATGAGAATCATGAGTTATTTTTTTCTTATTACAAGTTTGAATGATAGAGGCTTTGTGTAAGCGTCGGAACTTACGCTTGACAATAATTACAAGATTCAGTTTTGGGAAATATATCTTTATTATTATTATTATTATTATTATTATTATTATTATTATTATTATTATTATTATTATTATTTCCAAGATAACCTGAAGTCCACCCTGTCCTCAAGAGTGTTCAAATACTTGCCAATCACCCGAATCACTTTTGAATAAAAAGCAAATTGAAATAAACTACCTTTTGGCCCAATAGCTTTTGATTGGGTTTTATACTTGAAAATTTTCGTCTAGTGTCAGTGTCCTTTTGCGTAATCCGATTTTCTGTCGAAAAGCTGATACAGAAGCGTATTCAGGGTCATAAATGCGAAGTCTCTCTCTCTCTCTCTCTCTCTCTCTCTCTCTCTCTCTCTCTCTCTCTCTCTCTGCCTGTTAACTTGAAATCGAGTGAAAATACTGACAATGACCATGGCTTAGGAGTTCAGCAACGGGCAAAGTTGAGAAACATTCAGTCTCCATTATTTGTAAGTGTAACCATTGAAATCATTCTGAGTGCCGCTCACTTTCTGAAGGATGACAGAAAAAAGTGGATCTTTCGTAGAGTGACCCCAAGGGTTTCAACCATGAGTTTCAACCCGATATGTCTCCACCGTTGCGGCGTGTTTAGTACAATCCCGTTGGGATTACCGTAAAACCATAAATAAAAGACCGTAAATATCAGTCCTGGATAACAACCCCCGAAAACCCTTGGAGTCACTATCAAGGAAAGAGCCCAGAAAGTTGCAGAATGCTGGGAGGGAGATAGACAGGAGGAGTAAAGTGAAAAGAATCTGGAACTTTGGACAAGAGTTTCTGTGCAATTGAATGAGTGGAGACCACTTATATTGTACTTTGGTTGGCCCACTGTAGACGTTTATGTCTCCTCCACCTTTCACATCTCATCAGTTCCAGTTGGTCTTTTTCTACTTAACTGTTCATCTTGAATGTTTTTTCTCTCACTTTCAAAGGAATGAAGCCTTCTGCCGATCATTTGAGACCATAAATGTGATTACGTGACCTGATTGAATGACTGTATAGAGTTAAGGATAGCTAATAATAAGCCTACAATGTTACTTTAGAGGCAGCTGATCCGATACGTTTTTATTTTTTTTTATCCACATGCGCTGACACATGTTGCCGTCCATATTGGTTAACTTATCTTCATTACCGCCTTATGTACACAATATATTGGAGTGGTTAATTGAACGCAATGGTTTGGTACTATATTTGAGCCAGCATCGCGATTTTTTCCATTTTGGATGTCGGAGTTAACACATTGATTTATTGCGAGAGATTATTGGTTTTATGTAACATGTGAGCTCTCTCTCTCTCTCTCTCTCTCTCTCTCTCTATATATATATATATATATATATATATATATATATATATATATAGCTCTCTCTCGCTCTCTCCCTCTCTCTCTCTCCTCTCTATATATATATAATATTATATATAGTTTATATATATATATTATAATATTCCTCTCTTTCTCTCTCTCTTATTATATATTCTTCTCTCTCGTCCTCTCCTCTCTCTCTCGTCTCTCCTCTTTCTCCTCTCTCTCTCTCTCTCATATTATATTAAGTATAATATATTATATTATTAATATATATATATTAAATATATATTCTATTATATAGTATATATAAATATTTATATATATATATATATATACATATATATATATCTATATATTTACTTATATTTATATATATATATATATATATATGTGTGTAATATATATATATATAATATATATATATATATACGTATGTGTGTATATATTTAGTATATAACTTATAATAAAGTGTATATATTGAAAGTTTATATATATAAATATGTATAAATATAAATATTATTATTATAAAGTATTAAGTATATCTTAGTTTTACCAGACCACTGAGCTGATTGTCAGCTCTCCTAGGGCTAGCCCGGAGGATTAGATATTTTTTACGTAGCTAGGAACCAGTTGGTTACCTAGCAACGGGACCTACAGCTTATTGTAGGATTCGAACCACATTATATCGAGAAATGAATTTCTATCACCAGAAATAAATTCCTCTGGTTCCGCGTTGCCCGAGCCGAGAATCGAACTTCGGACCACCGGATTGGTAGCGGAGTATATATATGTATATGTTTCATACTCCCACACACACGTTTGTGTCAAATGAAGCAAAAAAAATGTGATACATTATCCTCTGGTTTCGAAATCCTTGTGAAGACATTCAGAATTTAAGGAAATGAAAAATTCAGTCTCACATTTACTAATAAGCTGCGTTGAAACTAGGCTCATGAAATTTGAAAGAATGTTCATAATGAGTTCACCCAAGACATAAAAAAAAATGAAGGAAATTAGATAAAAGCCGCGTTTCAAATTTTTGCATTTACGGATAAGCTGCTTCACACGGCACGTATTTGTAATATTTGAATCAGGCCGGTTACAAACCGCCTCGAGTAGCGGTGTTCGAATCGTGCGATTTGACTGCCTCTTCGTCTTAAAATGGAAATGTATGAATGGCGGCTCGCTCTGTATTCAGCAGCGTCTGAAAGCACCTTTATTGCATCATTTGGGGTCTCAAAGAGTGTTCCTGAAGAGCATTCTGCTTGCTGTGTTCTGAGCGTTTGTTAAAGGGTTGACTTTCATTGGTAGCTGGAGGCGTTTGGGAGGAGGAATGTGTCAGCTTGACGTCAAGTCGCGTTACTGAGTTATACCTCGGTTCTCCCGGGAAGCTTCGTTATATTATTTATGTTGAATAGGTTTCCATTTGGTTGCTGTGCTTGTGGAATTAAATGCGACTTTCATGATACTCTCAAGAGCCATTCTCTGCTGCCTGAGCCTGATTCTGCTATTGTACGTTTTGCCATTATATATATATATTATATATATATATATATATATATATATATATATATATATATATATATATATATGATGTATGTATACATAGTGTGTGTATATATATAGTTTTATTCTTTTTTCCATCTGTTTTTCTCGTTTTTGGCGTATTGGCAATTCTGTTCAAGGTTATTTAGTAACTTAGTCTATTGGTGTTTTCCATGTAAGACTGCAAGCGTAGCAGGTAAAAATAAAAATGCAATTTAACGATCGTAAGTTAACAGATCCCTAGAAAACCGATGGAATGCATTCGCTCATTCCTCGCACGTTTACGTTTCTTATCCTCAGAAAATGTTGGTCAACTACCTCCCCCACCAACGAAGATGGATGGAGATTATGTCATCAAACGCGCCCTCGCTGTCTTTGTTTACCTGTCCACAAAAGGCCTCAAAAAGTTAACTATGGATTACCGTGATTTTTTTCTTTTCGGTGTAAGAATGCATTTGAATGCAGAACCCCGAATTTTATCTAATATATTTTGTAGTATTTGTGCTTAGTTAGACACGATTATGTCTTCGTCAAGCAAAAATTCATGCAAGGTCAACTCATAATACAGACCAACTAGGCTATCCATTGATCTACGTATTTTGAGACTGGTAAGAGTCGGGTAGAACAAGCGCCGAGAGAAGCATAAGGATTGTTATGTATTTGGAGCGAACCACTTATTAGGTTGCTTTCAGTTCGGTGACACAGATATCCCGCTTTGAAGGGGTTTTTGGATGCGTTTCCTAAGGCCTCTTTCACACCATGCGGTTTGAAACCGTCGCCGCAAGTAGTGCGGTACACGCTACTGATAAATCCAAAGAAGCTTTTCACACCAACGCTATGGCGTTATTTCACCGCTGCAGCACCTCATTGCATGTGCGGTGCCCCACTGAGCTGCTCTGGCGCCGCACCGTCGGCGGTGTCAGTCGACTTCTATGTCGATTAATCTTTTCATATGAAACCCTTGCTTTGGGACGAGCAAATAGAAGACTACAAATGTCGCAATTCCGTCATAGCGGAATGGAGAGGAAATTTATTGCTCTGAATGAAAATGTTGAGGGCTTGAGCGATAAAGAAAGAAACAACTGAATTTGCTAAGTTAAACAGATAATAATAAAATATTGATAATAATGATAATGATGGTAAGTTCATAATGTTTTTACTTATGATTGCATTAACAAAACTTCCTTACATATTCTTTTTCAAATAGAGGTAGTAAAGGCACAACAGCTCCCTCTTATCCATCTCGTGTACTGAGCTGATGAACAGCTCTCCTAGGGCTGCCCCGAAGGGTTGCATATTTTTACGCGGCTAGGAACCAATTGGTCACCTAGCAACTGGACCTACAGCTTATTGTGGAATCCGAACCACACTATTTCGAGAAATGAATTTCTATCACCAGAAATAAATTCCTCTGATTCCGCGTTGGCAGAGCCGGGAATCGAACTTCGGAATCGGACCACTGATTTGGTAGCCAAGCGCGAAAACCACTCGTCCAACGAGGAATTATCTATTGTAATGATTATAGCAGAGAGAGAACATTTTTGTACGCGGCGACCACACCACTGACGATATTCGTCAGTGCGGTGGGGTGGCACGGTGCGGGCGCGGTTTAAAACCGCATGGTGTGAAAGAGGCCTAATACTTATTTTTTCAACTATTGTTCAGTTATGTTTTTATTTTCTTCATTGGTGACTTTTTATTATTTTAGTAGTTGATTCATAAGTATTGCACTGTGCAAGAGTATCGCATATAATACCGTATGCGTTATTTTTCACTTCAAATAATTATCTTAAGTTCTTTTACTTCAGATAAAGTTGGAGTATGTTTCTTTTGCTTACTACTTTTCAGTACACGCACATGCACACACACACACTATATATATATATATATATATATATATATATATATATATATATATATATATATATATATATATGCAAGAATTCAGAGAATACGCAGTAAATGTGAGAGCAAAATTGTGTGGTAAGAAAATAGTTCTTAGGTGGAGAGTAAAGTGGTTGACGTTCCACGATGGTAGAGTGTTCCTTGGGATAGTAAAGAAAGAAAGCAGAAACTAGTGAAAAAGTTTCATTGTGTATGTAAAATTAGAAAAAAAAACAAGTAGGTTATAATAGTAAATGGAAACTAGGAATTTGGAGCAGTAAATATTAAAGTAGATGGTGTGGATAGTGAAGAAATGGAAGTGGTTGATTCACATACGTTTTTGTGAGTAAATATAATGGATGATTTTCGGATGAGATTTTCAGTGGAAGACTAGATATATAAATACATGATGAGACTGTTTAGCCAACTAGACTACATGGAAGTGAAGTGTGGAGGTTCAGTGAGGGTTTAGAGAGAAAAAGTTAACGTGTGTGAATGAACGCGTAGATAAGGTAGCATAAGAAGAACTGAATGGAAAAGAGATGTGAAGACACGTTAAAGGTTTAGAGGAAGTGAAAGGATATATCGGAGCAATTTGAGATGGTTTGGTCATGTCGAAAGAATGACGATAATAGGCTGGTGAAAGTGTGTATAGTTCAGTAGTATTATAAGGAAGGAAGAGAGGAATATTCAGAAAATATAGAAAGCAAGAACGAGAGGAAGACTCAGAAAGAATTGGATAGACGGTGTGAAAGGTTTGTTAAAAAGGAAAGGATGTAATATCTAGGAAAGCTAAGAATATGTGCAAGGTAAGGGTGGACGGTGCAATACGTGTATTGGGGCTATATGGGCTGTTGATGAGCCACTTATGTAGGCGTCTGATATCGTGGGAGTTATTCGGTACTAGAGGTTCATTCTCAATGGAGCAGTTAAAAGTATGAATGTCTCTGTAACTGTTGTGATGATTTCTACTCTGGAGCCACCTCTGGTGAGGGAAACGGTAATACATACACACACACACACACACACACATATATATGTGTGCGCGTGTATACATATATACGTATATATGGTTTGAAATTCTGAAGCTTTTGTTAAACATTTACCGTAGCATCTCTCTCTCTCAGTTTCAAGAGTGGCCTTGACAGTCTAACAAAAGAACTCACGAGAAAAGGTTTTGAGTTATTCACAGTTAAACAGAAGAGAAGAAAACTAAGTTCAATTGACCTGAAATGGCATACCGACTTGTCTGGCGTCTTTCCCCTGCAAGTGTCCACGTTATAGTTTCTCTAAGGTTCTCTCGCGTGTCGTATGTATGTGTGTGTATATATATATATATATATATATATATATATATATATATATATATATATATGTGTGTGTGTGTGTGTGTGTGTGTGTGTGTGTGTGTGCGTGTGTTAGTGTGCTTATTTATCATGTGTCTTCCAAGTAGACAGTAAATGTTTCAAACTCACACCGTGAACAGGAAAACACGTTGATGCTATCTCTCTGTCTCTTTGCATTTCCATGGCAGCGTCTTCTGTGCGCCTTGATGTTTAATTATCAGTTAATCTTCCTTGTCCCTTTAGAGCATCCATTTAGAAGCTGCAAAATACTCTCTCTCTTTCCGGCACGTTTCGCCATTGGGTAAGTGGGTCAAGTTGTGCGGGGTGGACTTTTTGGATGGGCCTCAATGACATTCTTGGAGGAAGTTTTTCGTCCCTGATTAAGATTTTTTTTTTTTTTAGGAAGGGCGTATTCTGCTTTAGGGTGAAATTTTTTTTATTGTGTTCATGATTTGAAGCGTTCTCCTTTTATTTATGAAAGGAAGTTGTTTTTTTCCTTTCAAGAGGGATTTTCCTTTGAAGATTAGCGGGTTTACTATTTGGAGTGAATTATTTCAGCGTTCATGAATTGAAGATATTTCTTATTTATTGAAGGAAATTTTTTTTAAAGTATGTGTTATTTTTTTATGATTCAAGTTTCCTTTTTCAGAGATCCTTTTAACTAAAGATACGAGGTTCTTTAAAAAGTGCTTACTTTATTAAAGAATTTTTTATTTAAAGATTTTTATTGAATTTTTTTAATGAATCTGGTTTTCTTTTCAATGGTGAATTTTATTTATTTGTTTTTAAAAAAAAGAGATGGCTTTATAATTAAAAAGAAATTTCTTAGTTAATTTGTATCTACAGAAATCACTTTTACTTTTACTGTCGTAAAATATTATTTTACTTAAATGGAAATGGGTCGTAATTTCTTCCTGGATATAAAAGGTAAAACAAAGTAACTTTTTACGAAATATTTAGGTGATTAGTTGTTTCGGAAGAAAATTGACTGCTTCACTAGGTGTTCGTAACAAAAGCTGAATTTGTTTTGTTGAAAGAAGTGTTTATTTTTCGGAAAAGAAAGTGTTTACTGGAGATGTGTAAGTAAAAGAAATAACACTCTTTACTGCCAGAAAAAAAAAAAAATTTTTTTACAAAGAAATGCGTTTTTCTTAAATGGTATTAGTTACCGAAAGACAAGTACTGCAGATCTGTTAATGAAATCTTATTTTTGCAGAAAGTTACATTTGAACTAACATGAATTTATAGGCAAGATATTTTCTGTATAAAAAATGAATTTTATCGTCAAGTTATAGCTATCGGGCTTAAATAAGATTTAGAATTTGGTCCAAACGCTCTTGATTGCTATATGACGCTGTGTTAACAGTCTCACAAATAAAACTATAATGTTGTATGGGAAACCAATAAAACGAATCTTTGTACTTTGGATCACAAACACGAAGACTGCTATTCGTTTAAGCAATGGACTGGTTGAAGAAGATAAGGTTGGAAGCGCTTTTGCAAATACTCTGCTGTCTGGGTCACGATTTAAAGGCGATGGCGTCATGCAATTGATTATTATTCTTTTATTATAACGCTCTAGCTTCTTCTGTGCGAAAGTTTTATTCTTTCAGTAATCTTATCAAGACTTGCATAGAAATACCTGAGGGATGGCACCTCGGCTTGCTCTCTCTCTCTCTCTCTCTCTCTCTCTCTCTCTCTCTCTCTCTCTCTCTCTCTCTCTAACTGAATAAATAAATAAATAAAAAGCAAAAAATTACAACCTCTCTCCATCACTGAATAGTAAAGGGTTACTACCCCTCTTTCCCCAACCACAATCCCCCCGACAATAAATTGCAAAGAATTGCCACCTCTCTCCATCACTGAATAATAAAGAGTTACTCCTCTCTCTCTCTCTCTCTCTCTCTCTCTCTCTCTCTCTCTCTCTCTCTCTCTCTCTCTCTCTCTCGTAATTGTAAAGGATAGCTCCCTTCTCCCTGGCCCCCACCCAATAAATAGCAAAGAAATGCAATCTCTTTCCATCACTGAATAATAAAGGATTTCTCTCTCTCTCTCTCTCGGTCTCTCTCTCTCTCTCTCTCTCTCTCTCTCTCTCTCTCTCTCTCTCTCTCTCTCTCTCTCTCTCTCTCCAAAGATAGCAGAGGATTGCTACCAGGTATTATCGACGATCAGCTGGGGACATTACCTATCTCTGATAAGGAGGGCGGTGAGGAAACGTTTATTATTGAGGAGGGCTGAGGGGGTTCTGATAAGGAAACCCTGAAAGGCGATTGTGATGGCTTGTTCTTCGAAGAAAGAAAACGGATCGACACGTGAGGGGTTATGTCATTGGCAGGAATTTTCGTTGCAGTGACTTTCTATCTTCATCGTAGGTTTTCAGTCACACGGTTCTAGGGAAAAAGTGTATTTTTTATACACACACACACACACACACACACACACACACACACATATATATATAGATATATATATATATATATATATATGTGTGTGTGTGTGTGTGTGTGTGTGTGTGTCTGTGTCTGTGTGTTTGTGTGTAGTGGTCATAATTCTCAGTTCATTAGCAAAAGGGACTAGATTGCAATTTGCAGACGATTCGACGGTTTTATGCACTTTTTAATTTAAGATTCATCGTCTTTCTTATGATTTAAGAAGTGAGTTTCGAACATCGTAGGTAGTCGACTGTGCTGGATCGCAACGAGGCGGAAGAAAAACCTGTTCCCACGATTCATCCATATAGATATATATCTATATATATGAATATGTGTGTGTTTGTATGCGAGTATGGGTTGTCACGGACAGTCTTTAAGTTTTGTGGTAGACCAGCGACACGAGCCTTTAACATTTTGCAAGTCATTTCCATATGACATTTTCTCTCGTTTCAAAGCAACGTATGATCGATCCCACTTTAAAGTGGTTCCACTGTTTACTCGAGTTGTCACTCTAATGACCTTCGGTTATTCATCCTCTTCAATAATAAAACAATGTACCTTTTTGTGTTTTCGTTAGCCTTGGTTTTTACCATTGTTTTATCTCAGTGTGATGAGTGGTTTAGCTTAATATTTAGTGTTTTATTTTCCCAATGAGCTTAGTTACATACCGTGCAGAATATCATGGTGGGGAAAGAGTTCAGAACCCTGCAGATTTTTTTTAGCTGTTGGTAAAATAATAATCAAATAAAAAAAAAAAACACAGGTGCGCGCATTGCTGGTGCAAATTTTGACAAGGTCACACATTTCTCATAATCGCCTGAACGTTGATGTGCTATTACCGTAGAGTAATATACTTATCATTCTCATGTTTTGAAGACACTCCTAGATGTGTTCAGGACAAAAAGCTTATTGCATAACATAACTGCATTGGTATATGGGACACCTGTCCTTTTAAAGCCAGGTTTTCAGGTTTTATCATTTTGCTTCTCCGTAACAACCCACGTATCTTGGCGACCTCCTTTTGTTTTTGTCACGGATGGGTATTTTGATCTTCGGAAGCTTACTATGGAAACCGATGTGAATGGATTCAGATTTAGAATAATAATAATAATAATAATAATAATAATAATAATAATAATAATAATAATAATAATAATATGAATTCAAAACTCTGGGTTCATTCTGAAGCCCTTGCCCTGTGCTACGTAACAGTACGATCCCCTTCCTATCTCTCAACATCCCCCCCCCCCCCCCCCTCGCCTCCCTCCCCCCACCAACCTGGCGCCTATGAATGGCTAGCCTCCCGTTCCACGTAATCCAATCCGTTGATGAAAATACATGTAAACATGTTTTTGATGTCCGTGCGTTCTTAGACGACATCAACCAAAAATGGCGGGATGACTTCACCTGTTGTTAGTGAGAACATCGCGATCGCCCCATTGTGTAGCAGAGCGCTCATTTAATTAGACGATAGTAAGGCCGAGTCAGGTTCTGGTGGGACAAAACATCTCGTGGTGTGAAGCCTTTTCAAGTCTGTCCACTCACAAAGCGAGACGTGGAGACAAACCTGTTGCTAAGTTGTGTGTGCGTCGATTGCCTGAAGTTAATTCTGAATGCAGTTCTGAAACTCGAACTTGGCATTGGCCTTCTGGAGTTATGTCGGGTTTTCATACTGAAAATATTCTTGCCTTTGATTCTGAGAGACTAAAATCAACTTTGAAATTTATTCTGAAATTGCGAAGTTAAATCTGAACTGGATTTCTGCAATGGATTTTGAATATAATAATAGATTTCATTCAAAAATTCATTTCAAAATTCTTGTGACACATTGTGACGAAATTCGTGATTCAAAGTTTGAACTGTACTCTGAAGTTGTCTAGAAAATCAATGATTCATTTTCAAATTAATGCTGACATTAACATTTTTCAAATTAATGCTGACATTAACATTTTTCAAATTAATGCTGACATTAACATTTTTCAAATTAATGCTGTCATTAACATTTTTCAAATTAATGCTGCCATTAACATTTTTCAAATTAATGCTGCCATTAACATTTTTCAAATTAATGCTGCCATTAACATTTTTCAAATTAATGCTGACATTATTTTTCAAATTAATGCTGCCATTAACATTTTTCAAATTAATGCTGACATTAACATTTTTCAAATTAATGCTGACATTAACTTAGAATTCCTATAATTTATTCTCAGAGCAGTTCTAAAAGCAAGGTGGAATTGTTTTTAAATATAATTCCAAAACTGGTTTGGAATTCAACCGCAACTCTGCAGTTAATTTATTTCTGCGACAGAACATCTGAGAGAGAGAGAGAGAGAGAGAGAGAGAGAGAGAGTCTAGGAAACCTGATGGGACTTTCAAAATACATCATTTTATGAGTGACAGCCTCGTTAGATCTTGTAAGATACTAAGTGCTTGTGTCAGTAGGCGGAAGTTTGATTTTTCTGTAACCAAATACCGCTTATAAGGAAATCCCGCCTCGATGCCTTGACAAGATTGAAATTAGCTGTAAAATGTCGGTAAATAATTGGAAGGGGCACTGTATCTTTTTTGACGTCTTCATTCTTGTGCTATCTTGATTGACGAGTTGTTAAAAATTACTATTATAATTAATATTATTATTATACATAGTTTTAAATAAACCGAGCGGTATACATTTCTTTATATATTTCCTTTTTGATAAGATCGGTAGCATTCTCGATTACTGAACGAAATGTACCAGGTTCGATTCCTGAGCGAGGACGGCGTCAAAGCAAAGAGGCACCTAGTAGTTATGCAACTGTAGAGGTAAACTGGCATGGGGCTAGCTCCCTCATCCCATAAGAACTTCCTGAGAACCGGGAGGTGTATGACGTCACCCGTCATAAAAGAAAACGTGTGTAGTAAAAAAAAAATACACTCACACAGACATAGATTAATCTTTTCTTTTACCCAATCCCCCTTGGGACTTCCGAGAGAGAGAGAGAGAGAGTGGGGTGGGTGGGGGGTGGGTGGATGGGTCTATTCAGGAGAGATTGATAAAATCCGTTTTCGAAGCGTGTGGTTGGTGTTGGCTTTATCTCAAGGTGAACCGATAAACAAGTGTCATTGTGTTATCAGTTACGTAAGACTGGTGTGAGAAAGGTAGAGAAAGAATCAACAGAGCTCTCTCTCTCTCTCTCTCATATGCTTACGATTTATATTTGTGTGTGTGTGTGTGTGTGTGTGTGTGATAAGAGCGAGACGAAGAATAAAGATAAATGTGAAGCATGGAAGATCGACCTGCACTGGCATCTTTTGTCTAATAGAGTTTTTGAAGCGGAAACTCCAAAAATATTTGACATATCGAAATGCACCTCATCTGGTCGCGAGAGGCCTCCCATGTCTATTTATGTCCCCTCACCTGGCGAAGGTTTTATTTCTGGGAGCACCGCCTCATACGGACGTTACCGCTGTCTCCTTCTCCCCTCTCCACCTCACTCCCCCATCCCCTCCCCACCCCATCCCAAGTAGACCCAATCCCCCAAAAATACCTTACGCGTCACTGCTAGTTTATCTCTCTCGTCTGTCCATCTGTAGTTCATCGTTTAGGCAAACATTAGATGACGACAATAAGGTAAAAGTCATTCATAGGAGTCGATTTCAAAAGTTATCATTATGGAGTGATCAAATTGTCTCAAGTTTGCGAATACACAGTCAAGGCAAAGGCCAGTCATTGTCGGCAGATTCTTTGGATATGATTGCCCATAAAGTGCTTGCAAATGGCTAACGCAAGCTTGGTGAGTCAGTTTAAGCACCCCATATCGTTAATTTGAAAGCTGCAAAGTTCTTTGCCATTATCTAATTTCTTAAGCGGTTTTGTCAATATAAGCCCAAGTTTCTTGGCAGTGACCGACCAATGGTCATCTCGGTCTGTGAAAAAAAAAAAAAAAAAAAAAAAAAAAACTTTCACTGGTACCAGCGATTTTACGAAAGGAAAGAAGACAAATAATGTCTAATGCAACTTGGAATGAAGACCAGGATGCGATGTTAAGCTGTTCACAAAGCCCAATTTTGTACCTGGAAAGAAAATTTGTCATAACTATTACCGGAATGCTCTATCATTTTTTTGAGGTCATACTTATTTCTTTGTTCAGTTCACACTTTTATTTGCAGATGCATCTCTTGTTTTTGCCATTTCTTCTTTTCGTCTTATTCATGTATATTTTCCAGTGTTCCATTTTTCTTATTTTTCCGTGTTTCTTCTTTTAAATTATTTCCTCCAAACAACAGTAAGAATGCATAAAGAGGCTCAAATGTCTGGTCATGAGTCATGACATAGTGTCTTACTGTAATATGTCTGTCCGTCCGTCTGTCACGGCCAAACGGCTGGTCCGATGGGCATGAAACATTTCCAGGGTTATAGTGGGGATCCCTAAGATGGTTTACAATGGGTTTCATCCTACTTCCCACCTCTCTGAAGGGGGTGGGGGTGAGAAGGGATTCCCTGAAACGGAGTTGGTTCTGCCCATGAAACGGGGCTGGTTATGCCCGTAGACATTGTTACCTTTACAAATTTATCATACATAATATCTGTATAAATATGTTTGCTATAAAGAAGGCCATTGGGATTGTACAGCAATCCCAATGGCCTTTTTCAAGCCCAGGTCCGGTGATAGACAAACTTAAAAGGGTTCGGATTCGGGGGTTTGGGGGAAAGTGTTAGACTTGCTCCTTGAAAGGTTCTTCTCTTATCATAAGAGCAAGAGAACTAAACAGCCTCCAGATAGTGATGTAATTTTTACAGTTGAAAGCACTGAATGTGCCTTGACCTTTATTTTGATTGCCACGTGATTTAATCATCTCATTATCATCTTTTGAGAGATATGGTGCAGAATGAGTATGAACGAACCATTGCCGATTTCTATTGAGACATGTCAGTGTTGTGGTCAGGTTTGATTTAACTATTTACTGTTTTGAATTTTAAAAACATTGGAGTGGTATTGTATAATGTTAGGAAGTTCGACACAATCTGTTGATTCGGTAATGAACGGCTATCTTATCATTATGCTTTCGTCTGTTTGAAATTCTCGCTCCTTGAAAGATGAAGCAAATTGTGATAACACATGTAATCTGTGATAAGTAGCTACTCTGCTGACATTCATAGTGATGCTTTTTGATCACTAAAGGCGGAGTTACTGAATGCTGAAGCTTTGATGCGCAATTTTAAAATTATCAAACTCTTGAGTGCATGTTTACTGGGGAACATTGGACTTTAGATTTGAAATTTAAATGCATTAGAATTTTTTTTCCATTCCAAAAAAAGGTAGTTACATGAATAATATATATATATATATATATATATATATATATATATATATATATATATATATTGTTACGTATGAAGCCCGGCCTTGAAAGGGCTCCAATACGTAAACATGAATAGTTGAGGGAAAACCAGAGTAAATTACTTGAACTTACCGTAAAAAGGATTTAAAGTGAACATTTACTCTAGAGGACAAGGTCGCCAGAAACTCAGCTAATTACTTTACATCTATTTATTTACAGGAGGCTGCTTAACAGCCAGGGCAAGTAAATGCAACTGGTCCCCACGTGGAATATTAATATCTCTCAAGGGTACGATAGTTGGCTCAAAATGAGATTCACGTAAAAGCTGGTTTCAAAATCTTGCGGTAATGCAGCACTTGCGAGCGAAGAGACTTGGACACGGGACTCAGGGAATCTGGAAAAAGATCCCAGATTAGACAAGATAAAAAAAAAGGACTTCTTGCACAAGTTACGATTATTCAATTTTCTCTAACACTGGGGAAAAGGAACTCTAATGTTTAACTGAGGTATGCACTGAAGACTTAGTCTTTAACAAGTCACAAGGGGAAACACGTGGCCCGATGAGGACAAAGGGCTTTTGATGTAAAAGGGATAAAAGTGGGCATTGAAAAGGAAATTAGCAAGAGTCGTATGGTAGTAAAAGGTGCTGGTTTGGAGTTTACACTTTCTAGACGTACCTTAATGACTTGAGGCTTGGACCTGTGTCGTGCTCTGAAGATAGTCCCACCAGCGTTTGGACAGAGGGCTGACGTCCAGTCAGAGGAGGAGGCTAGAGGCACGTCTGCCTCGCTTTAGGAGTCGCTTATGACTGAGAAAGAGGCTGGTTCTCTGTGAATCACGGGGCTTCCATATACCGCCTCAGGCACTGCGTGAAAGTGATAAACACCAGCCAGCAAATTGGGAAGGAAAATAGGTCTTATTGTAGAGGTCCCTAAAATCCATCTCGAGGCCTAGCTCCTCTCGTGACTTGCCTATCTTACCCTAAGCTTCCGTCAGACCGGAAATTCCTTCCTACCCTCTACCGCGTGCTTCCTCCAAAAATCAATATATATATATATATATATATATATATATTATATATATATATATATATATATATATATATATATATATATATGAGTATGTATGTGCAAGCGCACCTGCGCCTGTGCTTAAGTTTGCACACAAATGAAGCTTACATTTTTTCAAACCATCAGGTTCGCCTCGAACGATATTTGATGCAGTTCTGCCACTGACGCCCATTCAGTGTTGTCTGTGTCTTCCACAAACCTCCCATTTGTGGTGGGTGGAGGGAGGAAGGATATGTCGCAGCAATCTCAGTCTCCCTTTCGTCATTACATATACTACTTGACTATGGAAAGTCCTTAATTTTCAAAATGACCTAATATCTCAGTCCATTCAGTCATCTAACTCCAAATATTATTCTTGAAGCTTTATTCTTAAACAGACAACTTCTTTTGGATGCACTGTGGTTTCATTTTTCATACCGTTATTTGTGCTCTTATAGTATTATGGATCAAGCTAGACTAATGTATAGTCATATTTTCGTATGCAACATGTAATAGATATAATTTTTCCTAAATAGTGTTGTCATCCTCTCTCCCTCCAGTTAGGCTTTTAGTCCATTCCTTTGTGCATATTGTCTTCAGAACTGTTTTTCTCAGATTAATCTCGAGTCCAGTTTCTAGATGTCTGATGGATTCAGTTGAACAAGTATTCTAATTTTGTCGGTTTTGCGAATTAAAACAGCATCATCTGCTTATTGTAAGGCTCAGGTTTTTACCGTTGCCCCAGTCCAAAGCTTCTCTTATTTCTCCGAGCACTTTTGTCATTGCAAAATCCATTAGAAGGGCAAACACCAAAAGTGACTGCGTCTCCCTGTGGTATTCCATTATATATTGAAAATTTACTGAACTTGTCTTTAGCATTCAACGGGAATTCCATAGTGGCACATGACCTTCCATGTTGGTCTGTCCACCCTTTCAAATGCCTTCTCGTAATCAGCAAAAGCTATTAGGAGGGAGTTTTTACACTCAATTCACTGCTGCAGAATTCCTTCCTATAACATTTGATCTGTGCGGCTCTTCCCTTTTCCATAACAAGGTTCTTCATGTCTAAGCATTTCATCAGGTTCTTCCTCCAATCGACTAAAAATAGCAGAACTGAATCTATCGTCACAACGGACCAAGTGCAGCACATTCAGTGCTTCTACACTTACTACATTCTGTCAGATCACCTTTTCTATTAAATTCAGTTTCCACTCATGGGGCTTTGTTTCCTCATTCTGTAGTCTACTAAACAGTCTAATTTGTATACTGGGGCTCTTTCTATATTCGGTTGAATTGATTCAGTCATAGCCCGCTCTTCTCGATTTCCTGAAACTTGATTAAAAAAATAAACTTATTATTTTCTTTGCAACTTTTGGCTGACGATACACACACATTGCCTGGACAGCTCATCTCATATTTTGTCAGAACTTGACTCGAATGTCGAAAACTTGTTTATGAAAAACGATCTCTCTCTCTCTCTCTCTCTCTCTCTCTCTCTCTCTCTCTCTCTCTCTCTCTCTGTTTTCAAGTTTAGCTCCAGGGTAAGCGGTGCTTCCGTTTTGAAAACGTGGTGATAAGATAAGGTGTACGACCTCTCTCTCTCTCTCTCTCTCTCTCTCTCTCTCTCTCTCTCTCTCTCTCTCTCTCTCTCCTCTACTCTCTCTCCCACACACACCACACACACTTGAATTATAATCACCAGTGTGACAATGTGATATACTATCTCTCTCTCTACTCTCTACTCTAACTCTATACTCCTCTCCTCTCTCTACTCCTCTCATCTGTTGGCAGGAGAAGTGGTTTGATTGAATCAAAGACTGCCTGTCAACCGGCTTGATCAACGTGATGTTTGCTTGCCAGCTAGACCATATGTGTATCTTTGTCAAATTTCTTAAAACAGCCATCAAAGGTGAAAGGCACATATGAGTTAAATTTAGTTTCACTACAAAATTTTAGCTAAGACTAGACTGTATATAAGTGTGTCAGATCAAATTCCACTAAATCCTTCAATTTTTTGTTTCTCTTCCCATGAGACCGTGAGACATCTCGGAAGCTTAAATATGAATTTCAGTTAAAACTGTTGAAGGATTAGCCTGTGAGTCAGCTGAGGTCTCAAATGATTTCGACATGAATCCTTTGTCGGATGCTGATTCAAGATTGCATCATGTTTTTTTTTTTATTTTCTTTACTAAAAAAAGGGGGGTGACGCATTTACGACAACTGAAATGTCTTAAATCACGTTGTCCAAAACGGTTTTTGACAAAGCGCGTTTGAGAAGCAAACAATGTTTTTATTATAAACCTCAACTCTCTCTCTCTCTCTCGCCCCCTCTCTCTCTCTCTCTCTCTCTCTCTCTCTATATATCTATATATATAAATATATATAATATATATATATATATATATCAATATATATATATATAATATATATATATATATATTATGTACGTTTGCAGTTGCTTTAATCCAGTAGCGGTGCTCTGCTAGTTGTTGCCTATTGTTGCTGTGTCGCTCAGCATACTTTTAAATCAGTCGGACAGTTTCACAGAAAAAAAATTGTTTCATTACATTGTCTAATTGTAATGGGAATTATCATGATAAGTTAAGAGTGCTTTTATCTTGTTGCATGTGAATATGTTCAGATTTTAAATAAAAAATTAAATTTGTAAATAAAGTGAATTGTGCCGTTATGAACTTTCTTCACTGACTTATTGTTTATTGCTTCAATACTGTTGGTTTGCCTCCGTGCCGTCCGTCTTTCCTTTCAGCCGTGTTGTTCCCCTATTTCATGTTTTGCCTCGAAAAATCTTTCCCCTTGTCTGGCTTTACCCCTCTCTTTCTTTTTCTTGTCCAATTTTCGCCTTTTTTTTTCTTTCTTTCTTTTCTTGTCCAATTTTCCGCCTTTTTTCTTCTGTTTTTTTTTTTTTTTTTTTTTTTTTTTTTTCATGGCAATGGCTGCCTCTCAGTTCGCTGTCCACAGAAATTTGTTTTCGTTTTTTACCCTTTTGTTGTATAGTTGTTTGTCGTCTCCTCTCTGAATTCTTGCATGTTTGCTTGCAAGAGAGAGAGAGAGAGAGAGAGAGAGAGAGAGAGAGAGAGAGAGAGAGAGAGAGAGAGAGAATTGAAGCAACTTAACATTCTTTGAAAGATGCAAACTCAACATTCTAGATACAATATTATTAACCACCTTCCTTTCTCTCTCTCTCTCTCTCTCTCTCTCTCTCTCTCTCTCTCTCTCTCTCTTAGGAACTCGCTAATACTCCAGAGTCCAGACTGTATGTGACATGATTTATCGCTGACGCGTTAATAGCTTACGTCGCATTTTGGCGGATCTGACGAACTCCGCCGTGAATTCCAGTTTGGACCGATCGTTCTGACCTGACTCGATTCGACAACAAGGAGGAGTTTATTTTTATTTTACGTTACCTTCTCTTCCGCCTACGAAGTTGGACCTGGGTCATGTGTTAACCGTGTCTGTTTGGAATGACGTTTGTATTCCGTTTGTCCCCTTGTCCCCAAGATACCCGAGAGGAAGTTACTTATGGATTCCGTTTAAATTTAGCGGATGGGTGTTGCGTGCACAGGAAAGGTCGTTGATTGGGTTTGGGAGAAGTGGATTGGACAGGTAGGCAGGTATGCGTTCGCTGTCAGCTTTCTAGATCTTGGGAAGATCATTTATTGAAAAGTCTGCTCATGGATTAGTTTGGCCACTGCCAATCCTAATGAGAATGAAGATATATATCATGAGTAGCATTATTATTATTATTATTATTATTATTATTATTATTATTATTATTATTATTATTATTATTATCATCCATATGGGAACAAGGCCACAAGGGCCATTGACTTTAAATTCAACGTTACAAAGAATATGATGGTCTTCGGAAGTAATCTATTATATATCTGGCAATGTGTGTAGTATGTATGTATGTATGTATGATTGGTATGGGCGCCCGGTCTGACGGGACTGACCTGTTCGGGAGCCCGAAAACCCCCGGGAGACCGGGGGTCCCAAGATTTCTATCCCCCCCCCCCCCCCCCACCCCTCCGAAGGGTGGAGAATGGGATTGCGTGAAACAGAACTGGTTTACTGCCCGTGAAACGGGGCTGGCTATGCCCCGTAGACTTAGGTGTGTTACAAATTTTTGTATACATATGAACTTATCAATCTTTGGAACAAAAGAATACTAAGAGGGTAAACATTCAATGACTATCAAGGGGGGGGGGGGGGGGGTTTAGAAGTGGGTTGAAACAAAAGAGGAAATGAAAAGAAAGAGGAAAGGATACAGGGTGTTCGGGATGGAAGTAGGAGAAGAAGAAGAGAGAGTTTGGTTATTACTGAGAAGAAAAGAGGGTAAAGTAGACAGTGATTGTTGGAGTGAGAAAGAGAGAGTAAGGGAAACAAACGAGAGGGAGTAGAAAAGATATATATATATATAATATTATATATATATAGTATATATATATATATATATATATATGCTCTGGGTAACCAGCTAGTAGAAGATAAGATAAAAGGATATGCAAAAAGAAGAGATGTCGCTTATTAAAAATAGAAAATAAATTAATCAAATGCATAAAGTTTTATTAAAAAGAGAAATTAATAAATTAAGTTAATCAATTATACCAATTTTTTTGTTGCTTTGTTGGTATCCATGAGGTCGTGCAATTGGAGTTTGCATTTTCAAGCGAAAATGCAATACATTACTACCCTAATGCTATTCTTGCATTTTATTACATTTTATATATTTTTCGATTGATTTATTTTTTTAATAAATGGTATCTCTTCTTTCTGTATTTACCTTTACTCCTCTTACTTCTTCCTAATGAGACCCAAATTCTAAGGAAGCTTGAATTTCAAGTCAGTGATCCGACCTCCAGCTTACTTGGGACGCGTGCGAGATTTTCCCTTACGCCTAAGTTGTAAACATTATACTCCTAACTTTTAACGTAAATTAAAACGTGCTAAAATCTACGGTCAAATAGAAATAATTTTTCTGTACTGTTTAACATGCGCATTATTTATTTCTTACCTTTTCATTTTAATGAATAAATTATAAATATCCTTTACAACCTTTTATCATTTAATGAATAAATTATAAATATCCTTTACAAGAAGTCGTGTCTTTAACTCAATGCGGAATTCCTTTTTCAGACCTCTTTAGGTTCTTCCATAGATCTCTCCTACCCCCCACAGCAAGAACAACAAAGTAGCTTGGAGTCTTGCTCAACGAGTAAGCGATAATAATAATAGTAATAGTAGTAGTAGTAGTAATTTAAAGAAAACTCATAAATCACATGAGTCAATAAAATTGGAAAGTAAATTTACTTTCCCAGTAGTAGTAATAGCACGGGTCACTAAAGTGATGAAGAAATTCAATGGTGTAGATGCAAGTATGTATATTTCCAAAATATATGTTTACATCTACACCATTGTAGAATTCTACACCAACAGTAATTAACGATAATAATATGTGTTCATTCTCTTAAAATACTTTTTTTCACGATTATCGTAGGCCGTTCTGCCCCTTTTGTATCTCTGGACATCTGATGACACAAAAGAGATTCTGGTGACCGAAGAGGACCTGTATGAATTTATCTTCAAATTCTAAAGAATACTTTTTATCTTCTTATCAAAGAGCATTCCAAATGTCCCTCCGTCGGCAAGTGTTTTCTTCCGAAATCTAGGTAATTTAAAAGAGATATACGAAACCATTTCACACACACACACACACACACACACACACACACAAACACACACACACAGAGAGAGTATTCCAAGAACATGTACAGACAGAGGGAGAGATTTTACGACCATTCAAGTGAGTCAGTGTGATCACTTTGGGATCATTTCAAGATTTAGACACATTCGGTGGCCATTTGCATTCCGGCAAACAGGCAGAGATATCGTGTGGCAGGACGAATGAGGTGTTTTTGCCAAAGATAAATGGTATAACGACCTCGGCAATGATGGTGGAGACTGCTGATCACTATTTGTGTATTGATATGAAACAACCTCGGCCCATTTCTGGGTCAGGCTGCGTGATGAGGAAGGAAGATGAAGGTATACAAAAAAGAAAGGATGTTACTCATGTGTATGTTTGTTTGTTTTATGTTATCGTAACAATATCCGGCGATATTGTTTTCTAACGCAACCATGCTCTCTCTTCTCTCTCTCTCTCTCTCTCTCTCTCTGTGTGTGTGTGTGTGTCGATGCAAGACTTACATCATTGCTTGGAGAAGTTACGTAATCTTTATTTTAACGATATTGCCGTCAATATGGCGCTTGAAAGATGCCTGCCAGTGTGTCCTCTGATTTAGAAGTTGCCAACCTGTACGCAGTAACCTAACCCCCCCCCCCTTCCCCCCCCCCCTCCCCCCCTCACTCTCTCTCTCTCTCTCTCTCTCTCTCATCTCCGTCTCTCTCTCTCTCTCTCTCTCCTGTGTAATGATACACATGAAATCGTATAAAACAAATTTGTGTGGGTTTGATTTTAGTGAGCCACCGTGATACCGGCCTGCAAACACGTGTGTATATATAAATATGTGTGGGTTTGTGATATATATATGAAATAAAGAGAGCAAAAATAAATGATTGTGAACGTCAAGTCACAAGCCATGGTGAGAACAGGATGGTATTCTTAAACATCTACGGAATATGTAGTATGTCTGTTTTTTTGACTCCCTGGCGTCTTTGTCATTCTATAAATAACGTCATATGCTGAGCTGAGTTTTGGGAACACACGAGGCATTCACGGAATGTCTTTGAACGCATCACCACGCAAAATATCAGACGCACAAGATCTTGACCGTAGCATGATGTGCCACCAGGTAATTCAGCCGAGGGAGCCCAGTGTTGCTGGGCGATGTCAGACTCCTTGTGGTTATATTAAAGAACATTTCGCTGAAATCATTGCTCTTTCGGAAATAACTCTCCCCTCCCCTCTTCTCCCCCCCCCCTCCCACCCACAGTTGTGTTTGCCCCTGGGTGTGGGTGGGAGGACTTATACAGATTCCCTTTTTCTTTGTCTTCTTTTGCATGCCTACGTAATTGTTCTCCAAATTTTTCTCGTATTCCCTTTACAAAGTCTCTTCAAGAGAAACGGTGGAATGTCGTATACAACCTCTCTCTCTCCTCTTTTGTCTTCTTTTGTATGCCTAAGTTATTCTTCAAAGTTATTATTTCTTTTACAGTCCAAAACCTTTGGGAAGGGGAAAGCCCCGGAAAGTGGTCGGGAGGGTCGAATTCCCTTAAATCTTTTGTTACCTCCAGCAACGAAGTTGGACAGATGTTTACATGTCGCTTCCTATATCTGATTGTACACAGGATGCCTCAGAAATTTGTGGTAGGATTTCAGTGGAATTTTATCGAAGGGCAAAATGAAGTGGCCGAATGAAAAGTTGATGGAATTTTGGAATGGATCCAGACACTGAACCAAATGTAGGAGAGAACACGAAATGAACTATAAAGGGAAGATGCGGTAGGCCTACGTGTTGTTTATTTGGAACCACTTATGATAGTGTGTGTGTGTGTGTTTTTGAGAGAGAGAGAGAGAGAGAGAGAGAGCATCTTTTATCTCAGTTTTTCGAAAAGAGGAAATTGCTGAGAGCTTGGATCAGAACGAGTATATATATTATGTATAGTATGTGTATGTGTATATATGTATATATTTATATATACATACTATTTATATATCTATTATATATATATATATATATATATATATATATATATATATATGATATGTATGGTTATATCATATATATATATATATAAATATATATATATATATATATATATATATATATATATATATATATATATATATATATATATATATATATTATAGAGAGAGACGAGAGAGAGAGAGAGAGAGAGAGAGAGAGAGAGAGAGAGAGAGAGAGAGAGAGAGAGAGAGAGAGATGCAATCACGTCTCTCTGGAGAAGGTCGGTTTCATCGTACCTCCCGCTTGGGAATCAGAGAACAACCACCAATTAAACATTTTCCCTTTTATCGGAGACACCGGAATTACAGGAAGTCGTGTGGTCTTTTGTTCTATGGGGTGTGGTGTGTGGTCTTTGGATAGAGAATAAATGTAGGATTTTGTTTTTATTTGATTTTACAGCAAATTTCATGGTTTTTATGACATTTTTGTTGAAAATAAAAATCAAATTGTGTTTGGAATTTTATGGTGCACCGTGAACTTATGAACGTTTGTGAGACTACTTAAAAGTATCATATCATTGATTGCCTTTGTATCTCTGATTATTTAATTTCGTAATTTCTTAATTCCCTTCGGCCCCGAGCTGCATCTCCTTTCATTCCTTTAACTGTACCTTCTTTTATATTCTCTGTCTTCCATCTTACATTTCCCATCTCTTAACAATTGATTCATAGTGCAACTGCGAGAGTTTTACGTACTCTTGTTACACCTCTAAAACACTTTTACTCTTAATTTCTTTTCAGCGCCGCTGAATGACCTAATAGGTCCAATCACTTGGCTTTTGGCATAAACTATATATTCTATTTTATATATCCGTAATTTTTCACTTACAGGGAATATGTTATGTGAAAGCATGCCGTACTGAATAAGCCTAAAAGCCCGAGATATTGCTGATGTGTCAATCAGCCATATTCCTTTCTCAGAACAACAAAATTACTTTCTTAGCCATGCTCTGGTTCTGTTAACCTAAGCAATAAATTATGTAATTAGCAGTGAGTCAACTGTGATTATTCAGAGTTAGGACGGGGGAGGAGTTACAAGGATTAGGATGTCTCAAAGACTTAATAGTCCATCCGAGGAGACACCGTGTGCTCATTTATCTCTTGGATCAGGTTTTACTGCTGATTCACAGTGTCCTAATGACTTTGTCTAGCTTTCTTTTAAATTCTTACACACTGTTGCTGTTCATAACTTCTGGTGGCAGTTTATTGCATGTGTCACATATCTTGTATGTAAAGAAGTTCCCTCAGTGGGATGTGTTGTATCTCTTCAGTTCTGGTTTCCATCCATTATTTCTTGTCTGGTTTTCGTTTAATGTAAATAGGTTACTGTCCATTTTTGTTGTTATGCCTTTCAGTATTTTGAATGTTTGTGTTAGTTGTCCTCGCAATCGTCGTGTTTCTAAGCCATACATGTTCAGGCTTAGTCGTCTTTGGTAACCCATTTGCCTGATGGATGGAATTAACTTTGTGGCTCTTGTTTGTACTCTTTCTAATCTATTTATGTCCTTTTTTAGTGTTGGTGACCAAAAGTCTACTGCAAATTCAAGATGAGGTCTAACTATTGATGTATAGAGTTTCTCTATTTAAACTGCTTCTTTGTGTATCCCACTAGCTTCTGTGCCTTCTTTTTAGCTTTTATGCACTGATTTATGGATTTTAAGTCCCTGGTAGTAATGACTCCAAGGTCCTCTTCTAGTTGTACACTATTTATGTTATTTCCAAGCATCAAGTAGTTGGTATAAGGGTTGTTTGTTCCTATTTTTATCACTTTACACTTATCCAAGTTAAAAGGCATTTGTTATCTTGTTGACCACTATCCTATTTTCTTTACATAATTTCCTAACCTTCCCACTGTGTCTTAGTCTGCATTTACACCTAGTTTGGTGTTTTCTGCAACTTTGGCTATCCTGCTAGTTAAGCCTACATCAATGTCATTAATGTTAATAAAAAACAATAGAGGGTCAAGGACAGAGCCCTGAGGAACTCCGCTTGTCACATCTGACCATTCTGATTCTTTACCATTTATTAAGACTCTCTCTCTTCTATTATTTAGCCAGTCTTCGATCCAGTCTACTATTTCTCTTGCAATTCCTAAATCTCTAACTTTTGTCATTAGTTTCTTCTGTGGACCTTTGTCAAAGGCCTTTTGGAAATCTAAGTAGAGTATATCTATTACTCTACTACTGTCGTAAATACCAAGCATGTTATGAAAAAACTCCAAGAGGTTTGATAGGCGGGATCTGTTTTGTTTATAGATTGAAAAATCTTACAAACGACCGACGTTAGACAGATTGTTCTACAATTCCCTGCCTATTCTCTTGGACCTTTTTTGTTAACTGGGGGCACATTACCTAGTTCCATCTTTTTGGTGCCTTCCGTTGCTCTGCACTTTTTCTGTGGGGTTTATATAGGTGAGGGACTATCTCCTCTTTTAGCTCTTTAATTTCTCTTGGGTGAATCCCATCCGGGGCAGGAGATTTTAACTGGTTGAGTTGATCTATTTTCTTTTTAATGTCCTCTTTTGTAAATATTATTTTGTCTAACGGTTATGCCCCTTCATATTTAATAGCACGTTCCGGTATTGAGGTTGTCTTAAATTGTGAAAACACTAGTGAAAATTTTATTTAATAGCTGCTTTTTCCAAGTGGGGACTTATGCTATTTTTTTTATTGGCTTTCTACTATCAACATGCGCAAAGAATTCTTTTGGGTATTCCTTACAAACTGATGCAATCCTTATCTTCATCTACCTTTGCATTTATTACTAGTTTTATTTATCAACTTCATTCCGAAAAGCCCTGCTGAAAAGGCTTACACACATACACATATAGTGTGTATGTATATATATATATATATATATATATATATAATATAATATATATATATATATATATATGTATTTGTGTGTGCGTCTGTTTTTATAGACCAACCAATCTGATTGTACCATACACCAGAATAATTATTGTGATTGGTCATTTGATATGGAGCCTGCATGAGCTTCGATATCATCTAGGCCTATTTTTATGACCTCATTATCTCGTCATTAGGCCTAGTTCTTGTGAAATGGAAGCAGCTTCCTTCCTTGTGACCTTGCCGTATCCTTCGACCTGGCTTTTGTATTCAGTCTTTTGCTCTCTTGTATCCTTTCGGCCTTTTGTCGATGTCGAAGATGTTGTACATTGACGATAGATTATGACTTTAAGATTTTTGACGCAGAATTGACGCATTTTCACTATACTATGTTGAAAAAAGAGTTATACTTTTGACTGTCGTCATAAAATATCTATAATAGAAATTTTTGATTTTGTAAGCTGTTGTTTTGTTGCGCGAGCACACATGACGTAAATATTATATATATATATATATATATATATATAATATATATATATATATAAAGAGCAAAGAATTTGAGAAGCTAAGAGGGCATTGTGGCTATTACAGTTTATATATATTGTATTATATATATATATATATATATATATATATATATATAGATTATCTTGTGTGTATAAGCAATACATGTTACGAAGGAGTAGGTCAGTGAAAATTATAAGGTCAGGCAGCTAATTCAAGTCAAATAAAGTTATTATATACTATGTAAGACAAGGATTGCTAAATGAAAACATTAAGGAAGTAAAGTAAATAATTTTACTAAGGTAAACAGAGGAATACATAAAAATTACGATAAGATAACTAACAGGAGCAAAAACTTATAAACACCAAACATATAAGACATAATTATATATATATATATAAATATATATATATATATATATATATATATATATGCTTTGTTCTCCCATAATTCTAATACACATCATTTCCTTGAATTATGAATTATGGCAGGACGAAGCAAAGAATCCCATTTCGGCAGCAAAAGGGAGAGATTAATAGACCACCTGCCTCCCGGAAATATTCGAACCGGCATCTTCTTACCTTAGTGGGGGCACCCCCTACCTCGATTTAACAGGAACAGGACTTTTGGCAACGTTACTGACGTACCCCTCCTCTCTCTCTCTCTCTCTCTCTCTCTCTCTCTCTTCTCTCTCCGTCCGTCTTCTTCTTGTCTTTCTTGCGGTAGATAAGCCAGTGTGGCTGTGGCATCGGAATCTCGTCAGTGTGTGACTGTAAGCGAAGGTGGTACCACGCGGGCAGAGCTACCGAAGTGCTTTTCCTTTGTTTTTCTTCTCTGTCTAGTTCAAAAGTTGTGACAATCGTGAAATGAACCAAAATTGCGACGTTTGTGAATTCTTGTTATACTTGCAAGTGAAGACTTCTCAAGAAAACAAAGCAAAAATTGGTAACAAAAACGTTTATATCGAATGCGGTGATCGAGCTTTCTGGGAGCGGTAAACAAGTGATCGAGAGGAAAGGTCTTATTTGCCGAGAAAATAAATTTCGGAAATTTATCGTTCAATTGACCTTTTATCATATTAAGCAGTGTTGTGTTTAATTGTTTTATTTCGGTTTCGTGTTTGTTAATGAGTCTCTTTCTTTAGTTTTCTTGGAATACGAAAAACATTGTCTGCGCTTCTACAGAGATTTTACCAAAGGTGGCCCACGTGGCTGGCAGCTAAAGATCAGATTTTGTGAGAGATAGAAATGTAACTTTTGGGGAAGGAACTGTTTTTGTGGGCCTGGGGGAGGGAGGGGGGAGAAGTCCGCTGTTGTGGGGATTTGCGGTCTTCGAACGCTCTTGTTTATCATGTAGCAGCAAGAATAAAAAAAAAACCTGAGAAATGCGTCATTGGTGCCCTTTTCAATAGCGTTTTGAAGATTGTTTTTCTGTATTTACTCTCTCTCTCTCTCTCTACCAACAGTGGTGAATCATGGTGGTTAAATATGGCAAAAAAAGATAATAAAAAAAAGCAATCCTTTGTCATAACACTTAGCGGTCATCTCAAAAGCACGTCTTATTCGAGCTTTTGTCTTACAAAATTACTTTTTTTATTTTATTTTATTGTTTATTTTTTTGCTATTAATTGCTTTTCCGATCCGGCTATACCTATTTACTTTATATATTTATATATATGATATATATATATATATATATATATATATATATATATAATGTGTGTATGTATATGCACCTGCTCTTATAGAATAGGCCAATCGGGACATTAATTACATTTGCAAGTTGATATACCAGTTTATGTGACATCTAGGCCTACTAATGTTTCATGTAACAATGAGGGTTTATGACTTCATTGTTACGTTATTATGTCTAGCTTCTGTGCTTCTGTATTATGTAAGCAAGACTCCTGGCAACATTACCATAGTCTTAGAGGTAGCTTTTTTTTATCATTTCTAGGCATACTTGTAACCTGTCCAGCCCTTTCAGTATTCATACTCTGTGACCACTTTGCCATAGTTTAAGGTCTACTTGTAATGTTTCAGCCTGATCCCAACAGGTTGTAACCTCATTGCAGTGTTGCCAAAGCGCGGAGAAATAACCAAAAGTGCGGAGAGGATGCGAGGGGGAGGCATTGAATGCAGAGCTGAGGTCGGCACTCCTCACGTATGCGGCGCTGTAGGTCCGCATATAGTATATATGCTTTTAAAACTTTTTTTCATTAATAAAAAATGATTTAAATTATATAATATTTTTGAAAATACTAATATTTTTGAAAAATTAACCATTTTCACTAGTCTCGAGTGTTCGTGAGCCAATATCAGATACGATCATATACGATTTTCAATTAAGAACCGATTTTGTCAACAGCAGATGACGTAACCCAATGCATTCATTGTTTAGGTCCAGCAATCTTCAATTTGCCTTTGTAATTATATACATAGGTTAGTCAAATTTGGTTAGTTTGTGAAATCTTAGGGTGAAGACTGACTTAAATTAATGTAAACTTAGTCATGTGTAAACGAGTTTTTATTTATTTTTTGAGAAAACAACTGGAAATATGTATTAGGCAATTTCATTAGTTGAAGTGATTTAACGGATTATAACCGAATAAGTTTCGATATCAGTATGCTAGAAAGTGGTGTATTATAATCGTGGACTTTCTTTATATTAATGTAGCTTATTGATAAAAAAGGACCTATTATTATGTGATCTTTTCCAATTTTTTGAAACTCATAGCCCTGAATAGGGCATTCGTTTGGCTTAGGATTGGCGCATGTGTACCATAAATCATGCATAATATGCTGTCCATTCTCTTGGGGAAATATCTTATTTCAAAATATCCGGATCATAAAAGGTGGCATATAGACCTACATGTTTCACATCGTTTTTGTCAGTTTATAATGTTTATGGCATTGATTTTAAGCCTAGACCTATGTTATATATTAGGTTGTTTATTATCATTAATACTTCAGCAAACGTTTGATTTAACATACAGCATATTACCTAGTGACAAATGTGGCTTAAAAAAGAAAAGAAAGAATAAACTACTTATGAATATCGAAGGATTTATGTAGCTTGTAAACTTACCCTGTGGGGAACGCAAAGAAATGAATGCAAAACCAACCGTTTTTAGTAAAGAAATACATTTTAGTGCAGTTTTTTGTAACTTCCCACTTTTTGCTGAAAACTTTATGAATAAATTTACTTGCCCTTGTTCACTTTGTAGCCTAATTTACGCATCAAATCATATACAACAATCATAAATATAAAACAGTACACACACACACACACACACACACACACATATATATATATATATATATATATATATATATATATATATATATATCGAATGTAATAAACCAACTTCAAGACTGAACATTGTCCGCGTATCTCGTTCGATTCTAAATTTTACTACCATTAAAGTTACGTAAAGGTGGGTACACACGTGAGAGCCGAACCTTGTATGCGTAACTGAGTTACGCATATACGGTTACAAGGTGTCAAAATGTAGAGGACCAACCGTAACCACGTTAAGCACGTAACTTCATTTCAATCCACTGCGATCACCAGTCTGTCTCTGTCCGGGTTGTTTACCCGACGATGGCCACCATGCAAGTAGCAGCTGCCGCGTACATTTATACACATTATTTAACGAAGATGAAGCGAAATAAAAGAAGATGGTGGCAATCAAGGTTATATACTAGAAGGGTAGAAATAGTGGACGGGAATTACTCGCTGACTTGAGATTCCAAGAAGTCTTTTCTTCGTAATAGCTAATAAATTGAAGGACCTCTTCGTCACTTCAATCAGCCAATCAGCCATGGTAGACATATACGTACTGACTGACCAAAACAAGGGACTCTACTATGGACGGTCTTGTTCATAGTCGGTGTTAACAAGTTCAGCAACCTCTGTTGTTACGCGTGTAATACAGGCCCCGTCCACACATGGCGTAACGTTCAAAGAGACCTCCCTTTGATGCGGGGCCCAAAAACCGACAATTGGCGGGACGGAGGGCGAACCGAGCCTCGAACCTCGCGGGTTCGGGGTTCGGGTTCGAGGAACCGTCCAATTTCGGAAAGGGGAAAATCTTACTCTAAAAAAGTTTAATTAGTAAACCCAACTCATATACTGGAAAAGATACGGTTAATGTAATATAACCAGGATGACTATTTCGTCTAGTTAGTGTAGCAACATAACATTGCTTGGCAATAAACACTACACCTCCCGGTGCGGAGCTAGCTTCTAGGTGATGTGCGGACTTCGCGGCAACCCTGCCTCATTGTCATCTCAGGTATAGTTCTGGTAACACCTTGGCGCACTCGTATCGTCTGACTTATATCTTGTCACCTCGCTGTCATCACCATGGGTTCAGTAAGCGAGTTTTATTTATTCTAATGCCTAACAAATCTGTCTCTGTTTCGTGATTTATAATACATCTCTCTTCATTCTATCAGTACTATGTGTCATTCTGGAAATTTCAAGTTGGTAGATTACGTCGAGTGGAGGGCCAACCGGTTTTATTCAGGAAGCTTACGCTGTTATTGTGACCGTGCTTGTGAATTAAAGCAACTATCATTGGTCACAGCTGTCGCAAGTCTATCTCTTTATTTTACGTTTCGGGAGAATCATTTTTATCCTCTCCTCCAGTTCTAGCAAGTAGGCCTATCACTCCGTTTATCCTCTCTGTAGATTCATTACAATTTTCTCTCCGGTAGGTCTAAAGATCTTAGACCGATGTTGACGCCTTTGAGCCGTTTCTGTTCCCTCCCGACAGAATCAGAGAATGTCCTCAACTGCAGCTCGTGTCAGCAATCTGTATGCCATGAAGATGCATTCAAGTGTAGATTGATTTCTTTTCCCTTTTGAGTCATGCGTTATCTTTCCACCTTAGTCGTTTCTGCCACGGGAGGCAGGAGCAAGCCGCCTTCCTTTGAAAAGTTGAGCTCCTCTGTCTCCTCTCTTCCCGCGCCCCTCCATGATGTCAACGGAATTTCTCTCCAAACAAACTTACGGCGAAGATTACCACGAAACGACGGAGACAGTTGGAACATGTGCATTTATATGGCAGTTGAACATGCGGAAACTGATTATATTAATGTCTCGTTACACTGATCCTTTTCAACTATATACTCGTATACAGTAGTAAAAAATAGTGTTGATGTTCGTTTAGTCGATATTTTGGTACACCACCTCTTATATATCCAGTGCTTTATATTTTAGATTTTGATTATTTTTTGTACGTTTTTATAGTTGAGATCATTAAACTTCCCATGGCTTACAACCTAAAAGATATATTTATATATATATATATATATATATATATATATATATATATATATATATATATATGCTTAAAAATCACAGTAGATGAACGTGACTTCATTATTAGTGAATACCACAGGAAAATGACAGGTAGGAGAATAAACAAATGAAAGCGCTTGGTACTGTCGATTTCCTGTGGTATTCGCATATATACATATATACATACATATATATATATATAAATATACTATATATATATATATATATATATATATATATGTGTGTGTGTGTGTGTGTGTGTGTGTACATACATACAATACATACATACATATATAGCTTATTTGAACGAAGAAGCGTAGCTGCCTTCTGGAAATTTCGAACATAACTGATAGGTTCATACAGTGCCCCATTCCTCCAACAACATATAAGTCCTTTTGGCAAGTCACTATCATAACCCCATCTCTCTCTCTCTCTCTCTCTCTCTCTCTCTCTCTCTCTCTCTCTCTCTCTCCGTGCTCGTTATTGTGGTATATAAATTTATTCCGTTATCAAAACCATTATTTCATCGGCATCTGTAGTCATTGTGTGACTGAGAGGGAAGGTGGCAGCACGCCAATTCTCCCCCCCCCCCCCCCCCCCGCCCAACCTCCAAACCCCACACATACACACACAACTACAAAGCCTTGACGCAATAATCATGGAATGGAACCAAGAACATGATTTATATTTGTGGTGTTTTGATAATGAACACATTTCGAAGCATAAAATTACGCTGACCACACCGAGCTGTGAGCAATAACTGATCGTGATCGAGATGACGAGTCAGGTCTGTTTAGGGAGGAGGTTGTTAACCCGAAAGCATAATATCGACGGGAACAAGTTCTCACTGACTTACGAGAGGGAAGGAATTAAGGAAAATTAAGACTGCCGTGCTTCTTTTGTTTTAGGGGAGTAGTATTTAAGAGTTTGTAAATGAATTACCTTTTAGTCAGTCGGCTGTGATAGGTTGCAACATATATACATTATATATATATACATTATATATATATATATATATAAAATATATATATATATATATATATATATATATGTGTGTGTGTGTGTGTGTGAATTTTTAATACATTACCGTGATTCATATACATAGTCGAGCTACAAATGTCCTTTAATAACCAATTCGCTCTATTCGGAATTAATATATTTTCATATATGTTAACCGAAGTTTTTTTTTTTTTTTTTTTTTTTTTTTTTTTAATAATAATAATTTTGCCCTCTTGTGGCTTCAAAACTAGCTCCCAGCGAACAAAGAAGAAATCAGGACTTTGGTGATGTTATCGACTGGGCCAATAAACTTGTATTTTTAGCCTAGTCGATAACATCACTCTGTTCGCTGGGCGCTGGTTCGAAACCCACGAGAGGACGAAATTATTATAACTGAAAAAAAAAAAAAAAAAAAAAAAAATCCCCTACGGTTAACATATATGAAGATATATTAATTCCGAGGTAGTGAATTGTATATCAAAGGACTTTTGTAGCTCAATGTATATATATATATATATATATATATATATATATATATATATATATGAGTGTGTGTTTGTATATACTTATGTTTGCACATGACAAACAAGGAAGATTATTAAATATGCAGTGTGTGATTATTCGCGTATGTAATTATTTTTTTTTATCTCTTCTTCTTACTTTAATTATTGTTGCTGTTACTATTTCTTTCACCGTTATTATTTTTTCTATCACCATTAACTTCATCATTTCTATTAACATTTAATCTGCATCCAACATAAATACTACATTAACTGTCGGTCCCCCCTAAAAATGTGAGACGCTAAGGTGACGTAATCAACCACCGGAGGGGGCCGGGGTAGGTTAGAGGGTCTGTATGCATACCTGTAAGTAATCTTGGAACCAGTAAGGTTTCCACAGTCACTGAGCTGTCGACAAGTAAATGCGATTATCCGAACTTCACCCTATTCACCTTACATGGCTCCGTCCGTCGTGAATGTCCTCCTCTTTGCATAACACCTTGTTTTTTGTTTTTGTTTTTTTTTTCTTTTCTTTTCTCTTTTTTTTGGCATTGGTGTGCTGCATGCATCTCTCTCTCTCTCTCTCTCTCTCTCCTCTCTCTCTCTGCGTGTTGCTACTTTGTAATATTTCGTTAATTGCAAATAAGGGAAGAACAAGAACAAGTTAGTGACTAACAGAGGGAGACAAAATAAAAGTCTCTCTCTCTCTCTCATAAAGGTTTGGAACAGACAAAAGCAAGAAGTTAATCACACATATTCTCTCTCTCTCTCTCTCTCTCTCTCTCTCTCTCTCTCTCTCTCTCATTGGAGCATATCAATTTATTGTTAGCCCCTGACACACCATAATCGCTGCAGGTAGACCCAGCACAGCTTCTCTTTCTTGGCTAAATAGTCGTTCAGAAGCATAATCACGAGAACCGTCTATCTTACGATGCAAGACATGGCATTCGTATTAGGAGCAGAACTCGTGCTGAATCGTCAAATATTTCCCTTCGATTGGCCAACAGTGGTGGGGGAAGGAGGCGGCAGCTAATCGCGAGTCAGAGAGAGAGAGAGAGAGAGAGAGAGCGAGAGAGGTAGTTAAAGTGTCTTATGCCTTTGTATACCATTATTTTGTCGGAGTTTAAAGGGAAGAAATGTTTTTTATTCAGTGATAGTAAATTATAATTAGAACATTTATTATTATTAATTCAAAGGATATTGCAACAGATGTGAGTGACTTACATGATCTCTGCGACTTCAAGATGAAAGATATATGCCCAACACACACACCCGTCTCTCTCTCTCTCTCTCTCTCTCTCTCTCTCTCTCTCTCTCTCTCTCTCTCTCTCTCTCTCTCTCTGTAGGATGGTGGACAAATTAGTAAGAAATGCAAAGATAAATGAGGATAAGAGAGTTGCATCAGTTTGTAAGGAAAACCCAAAAGAATTCATTGCACACATTAATAGTAATGAACCAATAAAAAAAATAGCATAGTTCCCCACTTGAAAAAATCAGAGCTATTGCAGAAGTTTATTACTAGTGTTTTCACAATTCAAGACACTACGTCAATGCCAGAACCTACTATTAAATATGAAAGGACAGAAGCGTTAGACAAAATAATATTTACAGAAGAGGACATTAAAAAGAAAATAGATCAACTCAAGTTCAAATCTCCTGGCCCGGATGGGATTCATCCAAGAAAAATTAAGAGCAAAAAAAAGAAGATAGTTCCTTACCTATATAAAACTCTACAGAAAGAGTGCAGAAAAACGAAATGCACCAAAAGGATGGAAACTAGAAAATGTGGCCCCCAGTTTACAGAAAAGGTCCAAGAGAAGAGCCAGGGAATTAAAGGCCAATGTGTCTAACGTCGGTCGTTTGTAAGATTTTTGAGTCCATAAACAAAACAGATCGTGCCTGTCAAACCTCTTGGAGTTGTTTCATAACATGCTTGGTATTTATGACCGTAGTAGATTTCCAAAAGGCCTTTGACAAAGGTCCACACAAGAAACTAATGACAAAAGTTAGAGCTTTATGAATTGCAGGAGAAATAGCAGACTGAATCGAAGACTAGTTAAATAATAAAAGAAAGAGAGTCGTAATAAATGGTGAAGAATCAGAATGGGCAGATGTGACAAGCGGAATTCCTCAGGGTTCTGTCCTTGACCCCCTATTCCTTTTTATTTACAATAATGACATTGATGTAGGCTTAACTAGCAGGATAGTCAAAGTTGCAGAAAACACCAAACTAGGTGTAAATGCAGCAGACTAAGATACAGTGGAAAGATTAAGAAATTATGTAAAGAAAATGGGATAGTGGTCAACAAGATAACAAATGCCTTTTAACTTGGACAAGTGTAAAGTGTTTCAAATAGGAACAAACAACCTTTATACCAACTACATGATGCTTGGGAATAACATAAATAGTTACAACAAGAAGAGGGCCTTGGAATGATTATTACCAAGGCCTTAAAATCCACAAATCAGTGCATAAAAGCTAAAAAGAAGGCACAGAAACTAGTGGGATACATAAAGAGGCAATTCAAGTAGAGAAACTACACATTAATAGTTAGACCTCATCTTGAATTTGCAGTAGACTTTTGGTCACCAACACTAAGAAAGGACATAAATAGATTAGAAGGAGTACAAGCAAGAGCCACAAAGTTAATTCCATCCATCAGGCAAATGGGTTACCAAAGACGACTAAGCCTGAACATGTATGGCTTAGAAACACGACGATAGCTAGGACAACTAATACAAACATTCAAAATACTGAATGTCAAAACAAAAGCAGTTAGTAACCTATTCACGTTAAACGAAAACCAGACAAGAAATAGTGGATGGAAACTAAAACTGAAGAGATGCAACACATATTGTGGGAACCTCTTTACATACAAGATATGAAACTGCCACCAGAAGTTGTAAGAGTAACCAGTGTGGAAGAGTTTAAAAGAGAGCTAGACAAAATCATTAGGACACTGTGAATCAGCAGTAAAACCTGCTCCAAGAGATAAGTGAGCACACGATGTCTCCTCGGATGGACTATTAAGTCTTTGAGACATAATAATCCTTGTAACTCCTTGTAACATACATATACTATATATATATATATATATATATATATATATATATATATATATATATATATATATATATGAATACTCAAAAGGTCTCCAACCCCGTTATCGGAAACAATAACGGAACTACAATGTGTGAAGCGTTTTACGTCATAATAATAGCATTAAGCTGACAGCGCAACGATCTGTTGACAGAAACATGAAAACCCATTAGGCTTAATCGCTTCGATATTCTAAATCCCAGGGTGAAACTGATGACCCACACCACAATTATCAGGCATGTTAAACGCTGACGCTGCAAGTGAAATATTCCACGGGATTTGCTGCACTCCACCATTCTCTCTTATGCAGCGTCAGCGTTTAACATGCCTGATAATTGTGGTGTGGGTCATCAGTTTCACCCTGGGATTTAGAATATCGAAGCGATTAAGCCTAATGGGTTTTCATGTTTCTGTCAACAGATCGTTGCGCTGTCAGCTTAATGCTATTATTATGACGTAAAACGCTTCACACATTGTAGTTCCGTTATTGTTTCCGATAACAGGGTTGGAGACCTTTTGAGTATTCAATCGCGAAGAATGTTCGTCCCACTGTCCACAAGGTATTCCAGAAAATGAGTAAGAGATTGCAGTGAGATTATGTGTGGAGGTACAGTATTATCTGCCAAGGGATGAATTATGAGACAGACCATTTCCCAGCTGTGGAGCTGAAGTCTGTGCTTGTTATTTGATTTATATATATATATAGTATATATATATATATATATATATACATATATATATATATATATATATATATATATATATATATATATATATATATCGAGCTACAATGTCCTTTAATATCTAATTCGCTTATAACCTCGGAATTAATATATTTTCATATATGCTTAACCGAAGGGGAATTTTTTTTTTTTTTTTTTTTTTTTTCTTTTTTTTTTTTTTTCTCGATAATAGATTTGCCTGGACCAGGGCGCGAACCTATGGATCCTTTCAAACCCAGGAACGTCCAGTGAAGCTTTTCCTACTACACCACCACGAGAGGTGTAGTAGGAAAAGCTTCACTGACGTTCCTGGGTTTGAAAGGATCCATAGGTTCGCGCCCTGGTCCAGGCAAATCTATTATCGAGATAAAATTCCCCTCCCCTTCGGTTAAGCATATATGAAAATATATTCAATTCCGAGGTAGAGCGAATTAGATATTAAAGGACATTGTAGCTCGATATATGTATAGAATCACGGAAAGGTGATATGACTTATTATATATATATATATATATATATATATATATATATATATATATATATATATATATATATATATATAGCGTGGTTGAGTGGGAGGAAGGTGGTTCGTTGCCGTCGGTTGAAGTAGGCCTATACGCTCTCTTGGTTGTTTTATAAATATTGTTTTCGGCCTTACCATTGAAATCATTGATTTTCATGCATATTTCCCTTTTGTTAAATAAATTTATGAACTAACGAAAAAATGACGTAAAAAAATTAGATAGCAAAAATAGCCAGACACTTACATTTCTTTCGTATAATTCGTGGTACTAGTTCAAATAATTGAGTTAATTCAAGAGTTATTTTTGTAATTCACCTGGCTTCTATATTTCTGAACTGCGTCTGACATTCTGTCCTGGATTCAGATTCTGAGGAATAATATGAATGGATTATTCGTGATCATGGTTTCAACAGATAACGAGCTATTGTTTGTCTTTCAAGAATTATTAGGTTTTATTTCCATTGTTGACACAGAGGAGAAATTAGATACGGTCTCTAGTTGTTGAATTTGGAGAATTTTAATGTTATTTTTGCAGTGAATGTTATTTTGCTGCAATTTTTAGGAGAGTAAACACCGTCATTATCAAGTTTTTAGCTAAGAGTCATTATTAGTGTGGGGTTTGGTAAGCATGATCTAATCACTGTTATCAGATAATCCTTTGATCAGGCCCTAGAGAAAGATAAAATGTTATCTCTGTCGAAGTCAAGGTTCTTTTAAAGAGAGCTTCTTTGACTGACTAACTGCCCCGTTGGAAATTCCATGATAATTTCTGTTTATCTCTCGGTCGTTTCTTATTTTCAGTTTTTTGTTAATTTATTTCATTTGATTTTTTCAAATATCGTATTTTTCAAAGGAGTGCTGCGCCTTGAGTGAACTTTTTCAAAAGATTTTTTTTTCTATAATTCGAGGATGTCATTTCACAAAATAGTAATATTAGTTATAATTATGTATTTATTGTTTCATTTGCCGTTATTATTATTATTATTATTATTATTATTATTATTATTATTATTATTATTATTATTATTATTATTAATTAATGACTGATTTCTCATATTGAACAGAAGTGTAATATTTCTCAGTATATAGTGAAATTAGTTTTTACCTCCAACACATACCTACAAATTGCTCATAAAAATGATAGGTCTTATTATTTTTTTTTTTCCAATTCGACTAAGTGATACTTAAAGTGTGGGGTTCCGGGTTACATCCTGCCTCCTTAGGAGTCCATCGCTGTTCCCAGGAGCACACTCTTCTGCATGAGACCTGGAGCTACTAAAGCCTCTAGTTTTTCCAGATTCCTT
>NC_087204.1:73071110-73196743 GCF_015104395.2 Macrobrachium nipponense
TGTGTGTTGGTGTGTGTGTCGTGTGTGAACCTTAATTATATCTCTACGCATCGTGTGTGTGTGTCTGTTTGTCTGGGACTCATCCGTGTTTTTCTGAATCATGTTACGTTGTTTCTCCCAACCTTGTGTAACGCCCCACGTGGGCCACGGGTCGGCAGACCAAGGAGGGGAAAAAAAATATTTTCCTTTAGTAAACACTGCACCTCGTGTTCCTGCGCACGAGAGGCCCTCCTGTGTGAAGGTCACCGATTGCTTTTGGCCTCTGCCCAACTACAGTTGATCTCTCTCTCTCACTTTTTTTTTTTTTTACGGATTCCTGAATTTTTTTGCTTGCTTGCTTCGTCTTGTCGTTTTGGCGGTCATCTTCCTATTTGTTTACTTTTTACATATGTACCTTTCGTTTTATCATTCTATATATATATATATATTATACATATATATATATATGTATATATATATATATGTGTGTGGTGGGTTGTGTGTGTGTGTATATACTATATGCAAATATTTATATATACATGCATATGAACATACATACGTCCGTACGTACCTATTTACATACGTGTGTTGAGAAATCTTTGTAAAAAACAAAAAAAATGCAATATTTTACATACACACGTACGTACGTACATATTAGCATACGTGTGTGTTGAGAAATCTTTGTAAAAAAAAATCAATAATTTTACATAGAATGAGAGATTTAAATTAAAATGAAACTCGTTCATTCTTTATAAAAGTAATTTTGTTATACAAAGGTTTCCCAGCTATGTATATAAATTCCCTTGTTCTCTTACTCTTCACCAGAGTCACCTTATGTGACAGTAAGTCGTTCATGAAAATCTCGGACAGAGAAGGTCTTATCTGCTATCTCTGCAATGATAAGCGAAACGACTTCACAATAACATGACACGATAAGTGACACGGTGTGACATGATAAATGAGTGACATGATAAATGACATGACATTTTCAAAAGACGTAACATAAATATGACGTGACAGGACAAGCTTATGACATAGAGATGTTTAGTCCTGTCGTGTAAGCAGAGCTGTTTATTGTTTCTTGACGATAATGGAAACATATCCTTGCTAGTTTATTGGGTAGAGGTCATGAATCACATTAAAAGAAAACCAAACACACAGGTTTTTATTTGATGGCTCCCATTTCTGGAAGCTTGCGAAGCCCAACAGGAAACTTGGGTCCCTGGCCCCTTAATCTGTATTATAGTCAGCATTTAGACATATTTTAGGACAGAGAATGTGGATGAGTGTCAACTGGATTCTTGGCTTTAGAATTTTGGTGATCCCAGTGACTCATTTTTGTCATTTCATGGTATGGATTGATTATTGTGTTAAAAATGAATGAAGACTTTATTGAAGCGACCTTATATAACTACAGCATCAAGGGTATAGCGCCACGTATGTATCATTACCGACTTATGAACAGTTTTTGTTGTAGCGTTATGAATTATGAGTGCTTGAAAAGGAACTGTTAATAATGTTTAGCTTCACCTATACGAATGCAGGTACAAAATGAATATTAATGCTCTGGTAATTTATTGCACTATCAGAGGAATATTGAAAAATAACAATATTATATGCCCCCATGCTACTGACGTAAATGCCTCCTTTAGCCATCACCAGGTCAATAATCCTTCCTGTAGCGACGCCATTTTTCGCTTCTTGGTCTTCTCTAGTCATCGCCTGTCACGTAAACCTTCAGCCACGAATGCAGGCGGAATCTTTTGTTGTTTGATAGTAGTGGAAAAAAATGTTTTATCCTCTTGGTTCTGGGAATAAAGTGCCATTTGTTTTATTGGACCGAGTCGTTGGGTTTTAACATTTTTCCAAGAAGGTAGAGAGCATTCAGTTGTCATAAAACCACACTGCAGTTTTTGTGTGTGTGAGAGAGAGAGAGAGAGAGAGAGAGAGAGAGAGAGAGAGAAAATCACTTGTCAAAAAACTAGTAGTGTCCGCTTTCACGAGAGGGACAGAATAATTCTTTATGGAAATCACTAATTTTGTGAGGGAGGGAGATTGTGTATAAAAAAAAGGCAATAGAAGTTTGCGAGGGAGGGAGAGATAAAGAGACCCTTTGTCCCAAAGAGTTGTTTATTCGTCTAGAAAGAGAATGAAAGCTTGAAAGAGAGGGGGAGATGGGGTATAAAAAATATCCTAGTAGGGTTTCCCATTATTTCGAGTTTGGGAGAAAAGGTTCTCCCTGAATGTCCACAGTAAAGTCGAAGAAGCTCCGGTGGAAAACCTGCCAAGTCTGTAAGAATCTAGGTCAGTCATGACTCATTCAAACTGAGCTATAACATCTAAGCATTTGTTTACATTATCTGTTGTATACGTATGTATATATATATATATATATATATATATATATATATATATATATATATATATATATATATAGTATGTAAGTTATTCCCATAGTTTGGTGAATTTGATATTAAAAGTTAATTATATATACTTAAAACGGAAGAAGAAATAACAATAACAAATGGTAAAGAATATATTAAAATAAATCAAATGACAATTACTAATTTACAATAAAAGTAAAGTTGCGCAAAAAAAATCAGAGATATTAGCTAATGGTTCAAGAGCGTTTTCTGCTTGAAGCTGGTACGGCTTTTTTCCTCTGAAAATATATTTTGTTGCTCTTTCCAGCTTTGCCAAGTGTTGAGGTACCTGCGTTGTGTTGTTTGTCCAACCATTATTGCACTTTCCTTCAGTTAAGAAATTGAAACGCTTTGAATTTGTGTTGAATATTCATCAGATCTCGAGACTCGTTAAATATCAAAGACAACTTTATGAATGTGAAGATTTTAAGGGGAAAATGGCAGCACAAGATTTCAAGGGAAGTAACTTGGTGAACTATATTTTACTTGGAAGGAGTCTTTGTTGCTAAGAACCGCAAGCAACTTCTAGTGTTTGTCCTCCTCCTTCTGATCGAGACTGCGAGTTTATGTTTGCCCCCAGAGCCAGGATTGTTTACCAAACATTGAGTTGACCTCCAAAACGAAATTTCTGGTTCGGTTTCGATGCGAGGATTTGGCGCCAAAGAGACCTGGCAACTGGGCTACACGCTCATGCTTTGCACAAGTACACTGCACACACACTGACACACACACACAAACACAAATTGATCGAAATAACACTAAGAGTTGTATTCTTGTGATTGGTTTATGGAACACATGTACTGGTGACTGGCCTTTTGAACTGAAATGAATTGAATTGAATATAGAATTTAGACCAAAGGCCAAGCACTGAGACCTATGAGGTCATTCAGCGCTGAAAATGAAATTGACAGTAAAAGGTTTGAAAGGTGTAAACGGAGGAAATCCTTGTAGTTGCATTATGAATTAATTGTTAGCAGCGGGTGAAGTAAGATGAAAGAAAGCGAATATAAAAGGAGGTACAGTAAAAGGAACGATAGTGGTTGCAGCTAGGGGTCGAAGGCACGCTACAAAGAACCTTAAGTAATGCCTGTAGTTCGCCACTGGCCCTTTGAACCGAAAAAAAGAAAAAAACGAGTACTCTAAATCTTATCATTACATTCTTTTCACCAGATAGTTCAAGGACGCAAGCCGGTATATGAATGATCAGTATTGCAAAAAATAAGTCGTGATCTTGCACTAATTGTGGTGCTCAGTGTTGCAGAGAAATGAGCTCTCAAAGACCGCATACCTACGCTTTAAACATAATAGATTCCCAACCATACCTACTATATCCACCTCAAAATCTAATCAGTACACACACTCCTTCACAGAATGTCATTAGAATTCATCAGTGATTTCTTTAATTACCCTGTGAACCAAATAGACAGACAAGTCCCCGTCCACTTCGTTGGTTAACGGAGATTATATAATAAGATCAAGCCTGTCCTTGGAGATGTCCAGATTTCTCGCCCATGGCCGTGGATAGGAAAGGTTTCCTCCATGGCAGTCGCTGTGTAGTGTACAGGATTAGTCCTGGTTTTGTAAGGGGGTCTCTCGTCATTTGGGTCCCGGAGGGGGGGGGGGGGGGGGGGGTAAAAGAAAGGCAGGCGTAAGAAACCGCTTTCACCTCCCATGTTTGCTGCCCGTTCTTCCATGATCAAAGCAGTTTCGAATCTTTCCTGATCAAAAACGCTTACATGGTCTTCTTGAACAGGTGAAATCGTATAAATGTAATTATTATTATTGGCGTGTCTTAGTTTTTACATTGGGTAGCTCTAGAGAAACGCACACAACAGTCACTACCGCATTCATACAATAACTGCTGAATCTGGATAACCTCGTGTACAGAAAACTTACATATTACCCGATTCGACACTTAGACAGAAGGCTCATCAGCACTCTCTCTTCCTAGGTAAAGGGTCGTTCTTTATCATTATCTTTCCTGCCATTTTTACGGCACTTTTTAGATTCTCTTCTTCTCATCTCCCCTAAACCTCCTAAGAACAGATTTCTGACTTTTGAATTTTATTCATGAATCATCATCCACAGGTGGTATAACAACACCTTCATACATCCCCACCGTGGCTTTCATAGACACTGCAAGTGCTGCCTTCATCTTTTGCATGCACTGCTGTCTTCTGTCTTCCTTGCTATGCTTAATCTTGTGATGTTACTCTTGTGGTGCACCTCTTCTTTCATCTTACCATCCATCATCCATTATATTTAATCGCGAACATCAATATGAATCAGCAGGTCCAATTCTTCCACCATTAAAATTAATGTGTTCATTGACAATCTTACCGTTTTCCTCGCAAATATATAAATATGTGTTTATATTTATTTATTTTTTGTATATAATATATATTATATATATATATATATATATATATATATATACATATGTATACACATTAAGCTACAAATGTCCTTTAATATCTAATTAGCTCTACCTCAGAATTAATATATTTTCATATATGTTAACTGAAGGGGAATTTTTAGTTGATAATAAATGCATATATATATATATATATATATATATTATATATATATATATATATGTATGTATGTATGTATGTATAGTATAATATATATAAATGAGTGTAGTATGTATGTGTGTGTATATATATATATATAATAATATATATTCTATATATATATATATATATATATATATAAGCGAATATCACAGGAAGATGAGAGGCCAAAATCTCTGCCTATCATTTTCCTGTGGCATTCGCCTATTTTAATGAAGTCTCGTGCAATCTACTGTGATTTTTTAAGATATATATATATATATATATATATTATATATATATATGTGTGTGTGTGTGTGTGTATATAATATATATATATATATATATATATATATATATATATATATATATATATATATAAAGTGTATGCATGGATGTCATATCACAAGTAAAAAGATTGATCCGTGTATTTTTAAGGTGATTTAGTCACATCATGGAGAGAATGAAAAATAATAGTTCCGTGAAAAGGTTGCGTAATCTGACAAATTTTGGGAGTTGTAAGAGATATGCCAGAAAACCCTCAGCAAACAGTTTGCAAGTACAAAAGCAAGCAAGTCCTTGAGTGGTGCAGTGTATGGGGGCCGACGCAATGCATATGAGCAATTTTGTATAGGTGTATGGTGCAGCCAATATTGTAGAAGTGTTCTCCACAAGAGGATTATTCACAATCCATGAAGTAGTCAAAGGATGAGTTTGCTAGTGACTTTTTTTTCAATAATCATTTCCTATTAGGCTACATGCCTAATTGGTTTATATACTGTATGTATATGTATTAATAACAGGACCTCATCTAAACTGGACGATATCTAGTGGAAATATTTTCGTTGGATTATATATATATATATATATATATATATATATATATATATATATATATATATATATATATATATATATATATATATACATATAATTTTTATATTCCTTTATAGGCAAAACATTGTTGAAAAAGATACATAAAAATGCATGAGCTGTAATACACTGACATTAAAAATACACCGGACTCTATTATTGGCAATGCAACTGCACAGTTGAAAAGAAAAGAAAAAAAAGTTGCTTGAGTGGATGAGGGTTGTTATCTTTACCTGTTCTTAAAAATCATTCATAACTGAACTTTGACTGAGTGACTGAAATGAACAAACGTGACGCTCTCGAAAGTGGCCATTTTAGAAACTCTTTGTTGTGTTTTCGTGTAAGCTTCTGAATGAAAGCCACTGCACGAGACTTGTGAATCCACACACTTCTCCAGATCGTAGCCGGCCAGAGGTATTCCTGGAAACCAAAAAAAAAAAAATATCTAGAGTTCCAGCCAACCGCCATGAAAGCGGCCAACGCTAACCGCACAGGCAGGGTCAAGACAAGGACTGTGTCCTTCGGAGAGGATACACAGGTAGGATCAGATGGAAAGGGAGAGCAAGTGGGTTGAAGTAGATGGAAAAAAAAGGAAATAAATGGTAGGTAAAGGTGGGTAGTACCAGAAACGTAGGAGTATTGTGTATATTTAGTGTAACATCGCCAGTCAACGATAAGTAGCTTTTGATGACTTTGTTCATACTGGTTCCCACGACTCGCTTTATTTTATGTTTGAAAGTAGATTACCGGGAAATACAGATGAATGATCAATTATCCCTTGCAGTTGTGCGAAGCGTATGATTGCATCATCGCTAGATGTGCATTGCTTCGGGAGGGCCCTTTCTCTGCTGTGTGGAATGTTCTTTAATGAACGGAAGGTATAACAAAGACTCTGTAACCAAATATGTAGATGATTTTTTTTATTTTCACATCTTGGGCCTACTTTAACAAGGTCTGACTTCGCTAAATGTCAGGCTCTGTTTGAACTCAGTACTGTTGTGTTTTTCATAAAAGGTGGAAGCAGGTAGGTTTAAACTGAACCTTGTTACTACGTAGTAGATTTGTTCCCGAGAGAGCCGGCTTTAATGTAGAACCTTGATACTTGAACCGTTTATTTATAAATTGTGATACACATTGGGAGGGGCTTGTTTATGAATTGTATGAATATGTGTGTACGTTAACACCAATCATGGTGGACTGTTTATATTAAATAGACTGGGGCTATGATGTTGAAAATAGTTTCTGCGAGAAAATTGAGAGTGTGAGACACGTATTTTAGTGTGTAGAAATAGTTCATGTTAGCTAGATACAGTAAATACAGTATGGTTCCCTTACTGACCCACTTTTTAAGTAATGGAATACGCCTTCATTATTGTCACGTTCCAGTAATAATTTTACAGCATTCAATATTGTTTGCATTCACTGCGACCCGTATAGTTTAGAAGGGAAGAATCAAGATAGTTTACGTCAATGTTTCAGTTTGTTACTAAATGCTGTTTCATTTAAGTCATTAGAGTCAACCCCCCCGCCCCCCGCCCCAGATTAACCTGACGTTGAATCACAATATTTATAAATTAAGACTGATTAATCATAAATTGATTCTACAACTTTGATTGGTAAATTGAGGTTATTCTTAATTTATTTATAATGTCAATAATCTTTTTTGCGTCATAACGCATGTACTACATATGATACAACTGGAGTGAAATTGTAGTTTAGACAGTTTCCAAAAAACCTCCTGTTTTCCACAATAACGTTAACATTCTTGGCTCGTTTTTAAGGGAAAGCTCTTCAGATGATCAGACGGTAGGCCTCGTCTGTGACCTAGTTTCCCCTCGAGATTATAGGTTATATTTTTTCTTCTGTTATTATATTTTCTGTCGGGTTACATATTCTCAGTCATATTATGTGCTCTTATTGAAGATAACTTGTGTTTTCATGTACAGTGATACAAGGCCCAAAGAATGCAAGGATGGTTTTCTTAGATCATGATGTGCCGTATGTTGATGAATGAAGAGGCAAAACTATTGTAACTGTTACAAATGCTTAAGTATCTTTTAGTAGCCGTAGCCCAATAGAGGAGATAAGGAAAACTGTAAGTATTCAGTAAAAGAAAACTCGATAACAAAAGAAAAAAAACTGGCATGCATGTAGCATAGAAATCGGTTGCATGATATTGTTCGATGCATTAAACATGTAATGCCTTTTGTGAATTTCCCGCTACTCTAGATATACTATTTCTTTGAAAGACTCCGAGTGTTGTACGTTGTTAGTAATACTAAGTAAGGCATCTGGGCGCAGTGAGGCAGATAGACAGTGAAGCAATTAGTAACAGGCAATCATAATTTGCAAATATGGCTACAGATGGGTGTATATGGGTGCATGTTCATGGGTGTCTGTACTATGTATTGACTATGTATTGCTCCTTGGCAAAAGTTTGTATAATGGAAAATTGGATGCTTAAATGTGAGAATTGCTTAGGCATTTCCTTAATATGATATAGCTGGCCAAATAATGATATTGGTATTAGGAAATGTGATTGCTTATCGGGTAAAAGAAGAGCATTGGTACTTTTCAGACAGATCCATAATCCCCATTGACCTGACAATGAATATTGAATGGTCGTATGCAGTAAATGAAGACCTTCATTTTAAATCTTATCAGTACAGGTGCAATCATTGAGTTGAATTTCAAGTAAACATCACGACCACAGGGTCATGATACTGTACATGAGCGCAACTGAATCACTCCGTAAAGTAGTACTGCTTGGAAACCTTGGAAGCCCCCCCCCCCCCCCCCCCCCCCCCCCCCCCCCCCCCCCCAACCCCCCCCCCCCCCCCCCCGCAGGGCCGTGTATGTAGTCCCCTGAGTGAAAACTTCCTGGAGAGAGACTTGAGAGCTAAGGCTTCTTTTACGAAGGCGAAGTATGTGTGTGAAATGCAAAGCTTACAAGAAATATTCTGAAGATATCGTCTATCGGGCGCAGTCAGTAAGAACATATATAAAACTGGATAAGAAGGCGCGTAAGTTGTAGTCAGATGCCTGATTAGGTGACAAGATGGACCACAACGATGAGAACCTGCTTGGTCAAGTTTAAAGAGCGTCTGTGAAATTGGTAAAAGCATCTTTATTTACTGTATGTTTTGTGACGAGTTGAAGAGGTACGCCGAGTAAACGCTGTGGTAAATATATTAACAGAACATATTCAAAAAATGAAAAGTAATAATGTATACTGCTACTGATGGGCATTTTATGATTTTTTCCCTTCCTTAACTAGATCAATAATTTGTGATATTCCAAATTTTTAAATTCCAAATGTTTTAAATCTTATTTTTCCGGGAAATCAAAGATCTTATTTGATATCTATGTGTGTTTATGAATTTCTCTAGTTGAGTAAGAGAATTTTTTTTTTATTTTTTTTTTTTTGCCGAATCGCATTGTCATTTTTTTTTTTTTCACTGTTGCAAATGGAAGTTCGTCAGATGAGGCCAGGGAAGACGAGTGGATGAGTGAGCGTCTTGTAGCCCCACTTATTCTTCATGAGTGACGTTTATCCTTGTTATTTCATTTTTATTTTCGCTTTGTCGTTGTTGTTCATCTGAGCGTACCTTGTTATTGTTTCATCTTTGTTGTTGTTCTCCCCCAGAGCGAGTATGAAGCAGCGAGGGACGATGGCAACATGTACAACGACGACGACGACGACGCAGCCTCCGTCACTTCCCTGCCGGCGGAGCTGCCTCCCCCTCCCGACGGCGGCTGGGGCTGGGTGATCGTCCTCGTGTCCTTCCTGTGCAACGCCGTCGTGGACGGCGTCGCCTACTCCTTCAGCCCCTTCCTCGACACCTTGTCCAAGGAGTTCGACGCTCCCAAGGGCAAGGTCGCCTGGATTCCTTCCTTGTTAGCTGGGGTCTATCTTAGTGCTGGTGAGGCTCTCTCTCTCTCTCTCTCTCTCTCTCTCTCTCTAACATATTAAATCGTTTTCTGTTAGAAAAACTTATTTTTACTTTAAATAATATTAAGTTTTTGCATAATTTGTTTTTTACATGTTAAATTGTATTTTGTTTAAAAACTTAATGTTACATTAAGTAATATTTACACGATTTGTTTTCTGTATAAACAAAAATTAATATTAACATCAATGAACCAAACAAAAACTTCTTTCCGTTTTCTTCTGAAGATTGAAAAAGAAACCCACAAAATCACTGTGTATAACGTGTTTACTTATAAGTATTTACATTTTATTTTACTCAACACTCGAGTACTTTAAGGCCCTATTTGCGGCCCATTTTCAAGAATATGGGCCACAGATAGGACCTGAAACTCCTCGAGTGTTGAGTAAAATAAAATGTAAATACTTATAAGTAAACACGTTATACACAGTGATTTTGTGAGTTTCTTTTTCAATTATCATCAATCTTTCTCTCGCTTTTTTACATGTTTAATTGTTTTCTGCTTGAAAAACAAAAACTTAATATTAACACCCATATCTCTCTCTCTCTCTCTCTCTTACATGTTGAATTGTTTTCCGTTTAAAAAAAAATGTTAATATTAGCATTTTTCAAGTTCAGTTGTTTTCTGTTTGACAAAAAACAAAATTTTATTAACATCGATCTTTCCTAACAAATCCGTAATCTGTATCTTGTCTGATTTGTCTCCGTTGCAGGACCCATTGTATCTGCTCTGTGTAATAAGTTCGGCTGTCGCATTGTCTGTATAGTTGGAGGCGTCATCGCTTCTTTCGCTTATTTCATCACCATTTTCGCCACTTCCGTCGAGTTCTTGATGGTGTTCCAGGGAATGGTTGGCGGTAAGTGCCATTTGCTTACGTCTCATTGAAGTGACTTTTTTTTTTATCCTCCTCCTCCTCCTCTTCTTATATTATATTATTATTAGATTTTTTTTTATCTTCTTTGCCTTATATCCCTTCTTTTCGTATTCAATTCATATAAATGGAATTTTTTCATGTAAGTTAATTTGCAGTTACAGTATAAAAATTTGTTTATTTGCAATTAGCCGTTTTTCAATTTCTTATGTTATTACACTAATTGTTTACAATACATTAGGAAATTTTGGAAATATACATACACACATATATAAATATATATATATATATATATATATATATATATATATATATATATATATATATATATATATATATATAATATATATATAGGGAATTTTAGATAACAAAATCCCACATGTAATTTGCACCATAAAACATTTTCACATGCAAACTTTATTCACACACACACATACACAACACACACACACACACACACACACACACACACATATATATATATATATATATATATATATATATATATATAATATATATATATATATATATAATATAAGTTTGCATGTGAAAATGTTTTATGGTGTAAATTAATGTGGGATTTTGTCATTTAAAATTCCCTATTTAGTAAACCATACACAAATTAGAATGGCTCATAAAGTGGACGACACACACATATGGATATGTGTGTGTGTATCGTTCTTATTAGTGTGCATAACACTGACAGACGGTTACCAAGAAGTGAAGCAAGAATAGATTGATAAATTTCCATTAACGATGACTACGAGTCCTTGAGACGTTTCCAGTCATTAAGTGCGAGTGCAACTGACATGCTCAGTATTCAAGTTAAGAATTCGATTTAGTCTTCATTTCTGCTCTTCCCCCCAACCCCCACCGCCCCCCCAGGCTGGCTGAGAGATAGCTGAGTGCGTTGAGCGTCGAGTTACCACCCCCTTCCTTTAAAAAAAGAAAAAAAACTGATTGGTTATAATATTCGCGACAAAATTAATGTAGACATTTAGAGAGGTCTAGCGCAGACAGCATAAATGCACAGTGATCACTGAGAACCTCCAGAGCGAGTATCATTTTTGTAACTTTTGCCAAGGAAGTGGGAATGTTTTCACCCATGTCAGTATGTGTGTGTGCGTTAGTAGGATATCTCAAGAATGATGGAAAGAATCTTGGTGAAATTTGGCTGGTACTTTCATTTGGTGACCTTTTCAAGTTGAATAACTTAAGAAAACTTGGCTTACAGCTGGTGAACTCATAATAAAAATTTTGACATGGGGATTCAGAAGATGGCTAGCTTTATACTTATATGTGGTAGATTCTACATATTGATAAATTAAAACAGCAACCCTGACAACTGCTTCTGCCAAATTTGACTTTTAGATGTCAAAAGTCAGATTCATTGTCACGTCATATCACATTATAAATTTGAGAGCACACAAGGTGACTGAAAGATTTATGGACCAGATTAAACATCTTGTGCAGTCTTTACTTTGTGCAAAGAAAGAACTTGTCTGGCTGGGCAGTCCGTGTATCTAAGATGTGTATTTTAAATTTTTTTTTTATTAACCGGTCAGCATAGGTTTATTGCAAGTTTCATGAATACTTTTCCATACAAGACTATGGAATCATTCCTCTTTAATATGAGAATAAGGGATTGAAACTCTTAAATCAGTTATGTGTTCCCGTTTCAGGGTTTGGGTTTGGTCTCATCTACCTGCCTGCTGTGGTCTGCGTAGGATACTACTTCGAATCGAAGCGTGCCCTGGCCACGGGCATCGCCGTGTGTGGGTCGGGCATTGGTACTATGATATTCCCGCCTCTTGTCAACCATCTCATTTCGGAATACACGTGGAGAGGGGCCAACATATTTATAGCTGGAATGATTCTCAATTGTTGTGTGAGTTTTTGAAATAGAACAATCCCTTAAATGCAGTTTGTGGGAAATCGTCTTTATTGTTTCAATTGCTGAATTTCTGTTATTAAGACAAAAAGTCAAGATTGCTGTTTTTATATTTATGTAATGTCTTCTATCGCATAATTATGATAAATAGGGAGAACTGATACACAATTTCCCTGCTAACTTTCAAGTTATTTAGTCAATCAGATCCTTTTACAAGATGTTTTAGTCTACAGTCTTCATGTTGTTCTGTAAAAAATCATTTTTTATTTATTTACATACATCCTCAGTTGTTTGGAGGGCTAATGAGGCCATTGGAAGTCCCAAGAATGAAGAAGAAGGATCTCCTTCAGCGTCTTGCAGAGGAGAAACGATTAGCCATGCACGAACGCAACGTTTCCTTCATCACTGTTACCAATGCTGATGGCACCGTAGAAAGGAGACCCAGAGTAAGTGCTGCTTTTCTCTTTCTATACATATACTATTAATATATAATATATATATATATATATATATATATATATATATATATATATATATATATATATATATATATATATCTGTATGTGTGTGTGTATGTATATATGTTAGATATATATGTATATATATATATATATATATATATATATATATATATATATATATATATATATATATTCCTTTCCATTGATACAACAGAAAACCTGTCAATAAGATAATCTTCAAAAGTAGTTAAAAAAATGTGTGTGGAGAGGCCTTTGGGATTGGCTACTTGAATCCCTCAATTCCCTTTTCTAGCTCAGGCGTGAAATCAACTTCTAGAATTCATATCTTGTGAAGGACGGAGCATAGCTATTAAGAGATAAATATTTATATAAATACTGTCAGTAGAAGTGAACTTATTATGTAAATTATATATTTCCTTTTTTGATAGCCTATGAAATTCAATTAACGTCTGAAGAGAACTTGTAGAAAGCTATTAATGATTCAATTATTTGTACAGTATATGAAAATTTATACTGTAGCTTGTGAGCTTATGAAACTCAATTAATTATTGAATTATAGGTATATGAAAATATAGAGCTAGGAAAATTCAGTTAATGAACAAATCATTGGTATGTGAAAGCATGCAGCTCTTAAGGGTAAATGGCTGGCATTTCAACTTCTCTGAGCCTTATTTTGAGCAAGACATTTTTATTTCGGTAATAGTTGAGGTTTTGAGATGTCATGGTTAGGATTTCCCAAGTTAGGCAAGGGATGTTGGACATGAGATGTGATAATGTTTCTCAAATTATTTTTTTTTTTTTTTGGAATTTTTGGAATCTCTCTCTCTCTCTCTCTCTCTCTCTCTCTCTCTCTCTCTCTCTCTCTCTCTCTCTCTCTCTCTCTCTCTCTCTCTCTCTCTCTCTCAGCAGTGGCAGCAGAAGGCTGATGGAAGAGCCTCAAGAAATAAATTTAGAGGGTAGAATAAGTTTTAAAAATATTGGTTAAAAAGGTTCTAACAAGAGGATTGAAAAAATTCCAAGTCTGAGCTTTGTATATTCACTTTAAATTATTGATTCATGGTAGCACAGAGTTAGAAACAAACACTTGTTATCCACACTCTAGATGCCATTTTTCATAAAGTTCCTCTCCCATTAGTTGAAGACAGCTGTTATCAGTATTACTCAGCAAACCTTGTGATGCCATTTATATCTAGAAGGGATGTTTTATGAATTATTTTATTTTGGTTTACAAGTTTAATTTATTTATGTAATGCCTGCTTCATCTTTTTCTTTATTTTTTGTATCGGGATTGTTGTGTGGGCAATTTCCCAGTGAATGCCTTTTGGTCTTTTTTCATAAGAATTTAAGAAGTTTTCATAATAATAATAATGATAATAATAATAATAATAATAATAATAATAATAATATGTGATATGCCAGTGGAAATTGTACCCATAATCATAGGGACACTAGGTACGATCCCAAGGTCCCTGAAAAGGAACCTGGAAAATTTAGATGCTGAAGTAGCTCCAGAACTCATGCAGAGGAGTGTGCTCTTAGAAACAGCGCGCACAGTAAGAAAAGTGATTGATTCCTAAGGAGGCAGGATGCAACCCGGAACCCCACACTAAAACCACTCAGTCAATAGGACGACTGTGATAGACCAAAAAAACAAATATAATTATAATAATGATGATAACAACACAGGTTTTATTGGAAATAATGGCTATTTCAGCCACATTTATTTTTTATAGAAGTTTCTCTATTCTTCTTACTGCTGACTTTTCTTCCATACTCAAATTGGCTATTAAAATGCCAAATGGGGGATTCATATAAAAACGTATTAGTATGCTATACAAAATGCAGTACGTACAAATTGGATCTTAAGCCAAATCTCATTCTGGATTCCTCTTGCTCAGGGACGTCTGCTCCTCTCTCTCTCTCTCTCTCTCTCTCTCTCTCTCTCTCTCTCTCTCTCTCTCTCTCTCTCTCTCTCTCTCTCTCTCTCTCTCTCTCTCTCTCTCTCTCTCCTTCTTCTTCTTCTTATTCTTCTTCTTCTTGCAACGTTTCTCCTTAAACCCAGAAGGACCTCATCAGGCAGGTGTTGTGTGACTGAAATTCTTGCAGGAGTCCTACAATATATATATAGTCTGTTGCACCGCATGCGGTCCTTAGCAGCAAATTCTGATTGGCTAACTGGCTCAGCTGCTGATCCCCTGTTGACGGATGCCTCAAGATCAGAGGTGGGTCCTATATGGACTCTGCAGAAGTCGCTCAGACCATTGTAAGGGAAGGGCGCCTCTCCTTGCAGGATTCTGATTGGTTGGAGGAGGCAATTGCATAATGTCACTACTTGCCAAATTGTCTCTGGCTAGTTGCTGTTGCGTAACATTATGCCTGGTGTAGTCTGGTGTGTCTTGATCTGGGGTGCCTTGTTCGGTGGTTGTATCTTGTGTGATTATCATTTAGAAATGCCATGCCGTCTTGGTTTGGGCTTCTCTGTAAGCTAGTAGGGAGTAGGAAGGCCTCTTGAGTAGTACTCAAAGAGGGCTTCTTGTCAAGGATGAGGATGGCTTCCAGCAAGCACAGTTTTCTTGGGTCTGGGGGATTGCTGATGATGGTGTTGATAATGCTGTCATGGGATGGAGCATAATTGTGACAGGTGAGGGCATGATTCTTGATAGCACCCTCTTGTATGTGACATGAAATCCTCTTTGTGAGCCACAGAGTAGTCATACCAATATATGTTCTGGGACATATGTGGATAGGACATTGATATTGGTATCTTACACTGGAATGCTCAATGGGGTCTCCTGCTGGGGGTGAGTGGTTGTTCCGCATTATCAAGTCCCGAGTTCTTTTGTTCTTGTAATATACAAGAAGCTCTGTGCTTTTTCTTTCCTTGGTGGGATGACATTTTCCATCACAATCTTCTTAATGGCTTTCTCCTCCTCCCGGTCCTTCAAGTGCATAAAGGCCTTGGAGTATAAAGTGATGGTGCCTTTTTCTTCTTAGGTACATCATCATTTTTATACCATTTCTCAAGAACTCTCTTGATATTATGATTAATGAGCTTATTAGAGTACCCGTTGTTTATGAGTACTTTCGAAGCTCTGTCTAATTCTTGATGCGTGTCCTGCCAGGTGAAGCAGTGTGACAGGCCCTGTTGTACGTAAGCCCTGACTGTGGTGCTGTTGAATCTCGCAGGGCGCTCGCTTTCGCCATTAAAGCCCATTCCTAAATTAGTTTTCAAAGTGAAGACAGAAGTCCTGAGGACGTCTTCTGTCTTTGAGATGAGTACATCAAGAAAGGGGAGCCTGTAGTCGGTGCTGAATTCTGTTGTATAATTCAGCACATTGCACTGCTGGAACGTGCAACGAAGTGTTTCAACTTCATCCTCGGTGTCCACTTGAACGAATATGTCTTCGATATAGGTGGCATATTTCTGGGGGCGCTGGGCCCTTTGAAGACTCGTTCCTCAATGGTGCCCATGTAGAAATTGGCAAATAGGACTTCTAATAGGGATCCCATCGCTACTGTCTTTCTACTGGTACATATGTCCTCGGTGGGTGGAGAATGGGGTCTTCTTCATGCACAAAGGCCCTATTCTCCATCCATAAAGGCCAGATGTTCTGGCAAAAAGATGGAGTCATGAAGAGAGAGTTTTCTCCAATATTAGAAAAGAAAGCAAATAACGAGGTATATTGATGATATCTTTGTACAAGTAGAGAACAAGGAAGACGTTGAAGCTGTCTGGCACATGTCCCAGCAATGCATTTCGCTGAATCATACTGTCAAATTCAGCAACAAAGGCCAGCTCCCGTTTCTCGACATCCTATTCTCCAAGACCGACAATGGCCAAAGAACTTCGGTCTACACGAAGCAGACAAACTTAGGGCTTTGCCTGAATGGTGACAGTAGTGAGTGCCCTGCAAAGTTCAAAAACACCACAGTCAGGGCCTACATTCAGAGGGCCCTCACACACTGTTTTTCCCGGCAGGACACTCACAAAGAACTAACCGAGTCACTCAGATGCTCTTTAATAATGGGTATCCGAATCTACTAATTAATAAAAAAAAAGTCAAAACAGAACTGGATTGGTGGTACTGTGAAATTGAGAGACTGCAGCTCCACCCCTACGAGAAGATCAAGCTGTATTATAAGGCAAGAATGCATGCATGTCACTGTGAGGACGAGGAAGCCATCTCCCACGACAGTATTATCAAGAATACTAAGATAATAGAGAGGGATCCTGACCAGTGACATTTACGTCTACTCAAGGCACTCCTCATACAACAAGAAAAGCCCTCACTAAATACGACACAGGAAGTGCTTTTCCTCCCCACCAACTTAAGAAGACATATGAATGTAAATAATAATATAAATAATACCAGACTGAGCAACACCCCCAACCCAAGAATACAAGATGAGATGAGCAGCCCAGCAGCCAATGAAAATTCATGCCACCATGACATCACGTGTCACGCAACGCCCAGGGACATCATGCCCCAGCCTCGACTGTCTGCCAGGTTGCAAAAGCATGACCTTCAACAATGAGAAGTGTCTTGAAAGAAACTTTCTCCAACCAATAGTAGGAACGCACTGCGCCACCAACCAATGAAAAATCAGCGAACGGTTGGACCCCTGCTGACCTACCACTTTATATATATTGAGTAGATCCTGACAGCATCTACAGTCTACTCCAACCCACTGCCATGATCATACTTGGATGATACCAAGAGAAACATTAATCACTACAAGATTTCGACTAAACCCAACATTGGTTTGTACTTTGATTTATTTATTTAGTTCCTGTAATAAATAAATTTTAGTGCAACAATATCCCTGAAATTGACTCCTGATGAATCATATCGGCATAATACTCGGCAGTTGTAATAGCAGAGAGAAAGCAGTTACGTATTAGAAAAATAGAGAGGACTATTTACAAGTTAAATGCAGCTGATGCAGCAATATCTTTCAATAACAATGATAATAATAAAAGTGCATGAAAAGGAATGGTATGCTTTGTCCCTTTTAATCAGGGTATATACTAATCAGTATAACCATTAATTGTTCGACAGATATCTTTTAAGAAGTGCTTATGTGGTTAGTTATCATTTAAACGTTTTACTTCAAGAAATTTATTTACTATATATAAGTTTTTAATTTTTATCCTCTTGACAGAATGCAGATCCTGGAGTGCATTCCCAGCTTAATTTGTCAGGATACCTCACACCTGTTGGAACAGCTTTGGCACTTCCAACAATCCAAGAAACCCAGGGAAGCACACCTCCAGAACAAGAATCGCCCATAGCAGCATCACATGCCCAAGACACTTCTAATAATACTTCACCTGGAGAGCAACCAGAGGGTTAGTATATTAATTTTCTGTTAATATCCTCATTTGTTTTCTTGATGAGTATTTTAAGAATGTAGTTCAGTAGACTGAATGCTCTCATCTTTAGATCATAGCCATTGAAACTCCATGGTTTAAAACCAAATTTAAAGCAACATTCATTATTCAGAAGTGCTTGTGATCAGTTTTGTCATGCATTTCTGATGAATTACGGTAATTGCAATATGTTGTGAATTAAGTCCTTTTAACAATACAAACTTTACTGCTCCTAGCATGGGGTACCATCTTGCCTCCTGTGTCCTTGGTTCTGAGAATTTTTATCCCAATGGTTTATTAGTCCCTTAGTGACAAAGTTTGAGGACTATTTATCTCTCCATATGTCCATATGTCCATCTGTCAGTCAGCCTGTACCTATGACACTTAATATTGTCATCATAACACCTACATGGTTGAATGGATTTCAGTCAAACTTTTTGATAAAGGTAGATCATCACACCTAAAATTGCTTTACATGGGGGGGGGGGAGTCCATTTGGTTTTCTATCTGTTGGTCCATCATTGTATTCGTCATTAAACATTTTCATCTCGACTCACACATTTGAGGGGATGTCAGTGAACTTGGCATAAAGGTAGATCATTGTGTACAGATGTATGACAAGGATCCCCCATAAGGGGGTAGTGTCATCAGTGCGCCTCATGTGGTGCACTTTAGGCATTACTTAGGGCTTTAGCAGTGTCCCTTCAGCCCCTAGCTGCAACTCTCTCATTTCTTTTACTGTACCTCCATTCATGTTCTCTTTCTTCCATCTGACTTTATACCCTCTAAAAATTGTTTCCTAGTGCAACTGCAAGGTTTTCTTCCTGTTACACTTCCAATCTTCTTACTGTCAATTTCCTTTTCAGCACTGAATGGTCTCATAGGTCCAGGCACTTGGCTTTTGGCTTAAATTCCACATTCTATTTTACAATAGGGGTCATTTGTCTGTATCTCTATATGTCTGTCACAGCTTCATTTTTGTATTATTGTTTTGAAAATGAAAGACTAAGTCTGTATTTGGTATTCTTACTCCACTAATGAAGATTTTTCAGAAGATATAGTACCAGTTATTGTAACTGTCATGACCATTGAAGTGATTTCTGATAATATCTAGGTTGTAACTTTGTGACCTTGATCATGACCTTACTAAAGCTAGCTGTTATTGCATAAGGCAGAGTTTCTTCATTATTTCATTAGTATTCAGAATTCTCTAAAAAGGAGGTAGCCAGGTGTTCAACAAACACACTCAATGCTTGTTTACTTTATGTATTTCTTTTTCACAGGTGCAGATGAAAATATGAGTTTAGTTAATGGTTCCAACACTGGAGCCAAGCCTCCAGCAGTGTCAGTCCGAATGGCAGCAGCAGCTGCTGCAACAAAACTCCCACGCAATTGCTCCCAGCCCATTATGGCTAGAGATCCTTCAAAGTTCATCCCCAAAAATGGCTCAGTTCCCAATTTTGAAAGAAGATTCTCTAAAGTTGACATTGCTAATCAGATGAAGGTAAGAGGATATTTTCTTAATATATATCAGGTGGATCTTTTGAAGTCATTCATATTTTCCATGAAGTTTATAATATTTATACCCTAAGTAAGATGAAGCTAGACTGTCCCATTGCAGGAATATTGTTTTAATTCTTGTAAGGTAATTAACAAAAATTTAGAATTTGCACCTGTTGTATAAGTCATTTAATCTTTTGGACTAGTTTGTAACTGTAGTTGAATCTTTGATATGAAATATCTACAGCATTATTAATATTAAACTGTAATTTTAATTTTTTTATTAAAGATATTTTAGTCATTAGTACTAATAATTCCACAAGCATGTGATGTCAGTGCATCAGTTGGCAAAAGAAATCTTTCAGATAAATTTCAAAGATCATTATTGTAAGAATATTAGCAGGATATGTAATTGATGATGACATAAAAATTTCTTTTACTGGATTTGTTCTATTAAGTCAGAATACTGTAATTGGAAATCTTGTATTATTATAAACACACACACTTGTTGTGATAACCTCTTGGCATCTGAAAAATGTAAGGTGCCAAGCCTTGCAGTGTCTATCAGATGCCTGTAAAGCACGTGTAGCTTATTTCAATATGATTTTATGGACTGCATTGCTTATGCTTTCCAAAATCCTTTCCAATCTCTCTAGGTTATTCCAGCAACACCAAAAGCTTCTACAACAAATCTCAGGGGGCTTGGTTCTCAAGACTTGCGACGTGTTTCATCTGGCTATGGTCGTGTCAGTTCCAATGCCTCATTTGATGTAGAAGCAGTAGGAGGACTTAGGCAGAGACGTGCGTCGGTACGTACACTGTATTTTCGCATTTCTTATATTATATAATTATATAAAATTCATAACTACAGGGTCAAACTTATTTTCTATTACATATATAATCTATATATGTATATGAAATAGATGTATGCATATAGATGTGTATCTGTATGTGTGTGTATGTGCCACATACACTGACACGCATTGAGCAAACTTGCTATACATCTAGGAAAGAATACTGTGGGGGTAAGATATATGTGTTCGCGGATTTCTGTATGGACCTTTTATGTATACTACCCATGATTTGCAGAAAATTTGCATATTCCCATTATTTTTCTGAGAAATATCCACATATTACTGAATTTTGATAATATCAGTTTCATAATTGAATGTACTTTTCATGATAAAACTATTTAGAAAAAAACAGGTATAATAATTTTTAGTGGGTTTTTCTTGAGATTTAACCAACAAAATAGTTAGTGTTGAGCATTTTTAGGGGCTCTTAAGTGTTTATGGATCCTAGCTTTTTGTGAGGGAGTCTGTTACACATCCCCTGCAAATACAGGGGTTCCACTGTAGTGTCTAATCCATAATTTTTAGGTCGCTGAGATTAATAGTGACACCTCCGATGCCCTTCAAGTCCAAGTTGCAGCCCTGATAGAAAGAGGAAGTGGGAAGGTGGTGAAGTCTAAAAATAACCGAAAAATACAGAAATTAGTCTAATCCAAAGCTTTTAAGGTCACTGAGATGAATATGTAGTGATACTCCCAATGCCCTTAAGTCCCAGTTCAACCCTGATAGGAAGGAGGGTGAGAACGGGTGAGAAATAAAATGTAAAAAATTATGGATATACTGTCTAATCCATAGTTTTTGAGGTCGCTGGGCTGAACAGCGATATTCCTGATGCCCTTCAAGTCCAAGTTCAGTCTCAATAGGAAGTGATGAAGTATAAAATGTCAAAAATGTTGGGCACAGAGAGAGAGAGAGAGAGAGAGAGAGAGAGAGAGAGAGAGAGAGAGAGAGAGAGAGAGAGAGAGAGAGAGAGAGAGTGTTTATTGGTTGTCATTCAGAGTTTTCCCAGCCAGTATTATATATATAATGGAATATATACTCCATCTTATTTTGGAAAGTATAGGTATTGATTAATCTTTCCCTTTACCTCATTTCAGCAAAAATCCATGATGCTTCGACCGATGTCACGTCAAGATATATTCTATTCAGGTAGTATTGCAAATTTACGGGAATTCAAATCTCAAGCATCCATGTTATCATATCGTGAGTCAGCCCTCAACCTTCAGGGTACTGGTGCCTCAAGGGTTGTTCTGGATGCAATTGATGGACCTGAGGATGAAAAAGGTACTGTATATACTGTAGAATTTGCATATGTGTGTGTGTGTGTGTTTCTGCTTTTGTATGATTAATCTTAAAGTATTTAAAATTTATTCTTAAATATTACTTTACTCTTAGATATTAGAAGCTTATTGCTCTATGTTCTGGAATATTGTACGGCACTTAAGGTTTAATGTACTGCATTTATTCTGTTCTTTTTTTCTCCCGTTAGTTTGCTGTTCATGCCTGCCAGAATCCATGCGAGGAACTCTCAGCCAAATGATGGATTTTTCACTTTTGAAAAATCCAGTCTTCCTTATGATTGGAGTTGCAAATCTGTTTGGTATGTTGGGCTTCTACACTCCATTTGTATACCTGCCAGCTGCTGCACAGGAAAAGGTACATACATTACAGTACTCCCATTTTCATAAGATAAAATGTATGAAAGACTAATTAATCTGTTCTGTAAGTCAGATGATTAAGAAATGTTGGCACAGGAAAGATTGTGAGAGTTTAGCTTTATTTCAGTTATTGGTACTCCAACACTTCCTTTTCAACCAGCCCGAGAAGAGTCTATTTAAGACTCAGAGGTCTAGAAAAACTAAACCCTATTAATAATAATAACCAACACTTCCTCAGTACACTTATCAAAATGGCAAATTTTGAATCAATCTGCATTTTTCATAGCTTACAAACCTGAGGTCTTAACAATATCAGTGACTGTATAACCAAGATTGGTTATTAATAAATAGGTAATAATTCTGAATCATTCTTGTATTTATGAAATTTGTCATAAAAAAATAAGTTCATGCCCACAGAACCACAGAAATATGCCTAGAAAACTCACCTCATTACAAAGAATTGTGTTTTAAGCTTTTAGTTGTTTTAGTTTTTTGAGTTACCATGTTCTGTTTTGAAGTATGAGTGTTGTCTTCCATATATTAAAATATATTACTTAAGAATTTATTACATTTCCAAGTGATTTACTACTTATCAGATCATTTCAAGTTATTCTAAATTTGAAGTCTTGTGCCATACAAAAATGAAATGTATATGTACATAGTTCACTCCAGTCACTGGAGAGTAAAAGATTACATTGATGAGAAATATTGGAAATTTTTCAAAGAAAAACTACTGTTCATTCCTAGGAAGTCAGCATTCAAATTTTGTTGAATTCTTAATGAGAAACAACTTTAATAACTTTCATTTAGAACTGACTGTACAGGCATTTTATTTATGGAGAGTATACTTGCACATTGAATTGACAGTCATTTTACTTTCTCCATTTTTTTGCTCCTGTAGCATAAAATCCATTTTGTATTTACAGGGTGTGGACCCAGAATATTCTACATTCTTGATATCCCTCATTGGAATTACCAATACTGTAGGCAGAGTCTTATCTGGCTTAATTGCTGATATGCCCTGTGTGAGTGCTCTGTGGATCAACAATATTTGCATCGTTATGTCTGGCGTCTGTGTCTTCCTGACCCCACTGGCACACTCTTATGGATCATTTATTGCTCTTGCACTCTTCTTTGGGTTCTTTGTCTGTGAGTACTTTCTAGTTGTTTTTTCAGTGTACATATAGTATTGCTATCTTGTTATGATTCACAGTAGTATTGATGTAAAACTAAATCTCCAGTGTGTGAATTATGAGAATCTTTTTTACTCTGTTCCTGTTTAAAAAAAACATAATTTAAAGAATTCATTAAAATTTCTGGGCTGCAGTTCATAACTTTTCTTGGCCCATGAATACGACTTTTAAGTATATATTTTTATTTACATACCAAGTTAAATTCTTCAGTACAGTACTTCAGTATTTTAAAGATGCAACTGTCAAATTTGTATAATGATTAAGCTTCTTTTTTGCTGTAAATATGGAACCCTGTAAACTTCCATCTTGATAATGCAAGCATTTGGGCAATAGCCTATGCAGGCTGTAGACAACAAAATAAAATTTTCACTCAGTATACTTCAATTGTCTCAAAGAAAATTAATACAAGGTATTATACACTGTAAATGGTATTTCATGCGGTGATTATTTCAGAGAACTAATCTTCGGTGAGGTGGTCACAAGTTTAAGATAGAAAATTACTTTTTAGGGTCGTACTTAGAAATACTTTTCAAAAGATAAGCATGATTGAAAATATGCATTTCCAAATCACTGCAATGTATTGGGAATGAACTAAAAAAACATTTTCTCTGATTATGAATACCATTCATATTTAATAGCCATTACATACATTTAAACGCCTGGGAAAGGTTGAAAAGCTTCAATTTAAGGATAGAATTGCAGAAACCAGGATTAAAAACAACAGTAGTTGAAAATATCTGCCAGACTTTTTTTATTCTCTGCCACGTATATTGATTCTTCAAGCAATTTAAGAAAGATGGCAGATTTAATATTCTAGTACATAAAGATATTAGAAATTTATCGAAAAAGTTAAAATGTTGAAAAAGTTGCAAATGGACTCCTTCAGCCTGGGTTCTCTTGAGTGTATCTGTATTAAATTATCATAGACATGTACTTTGCAAGTACTATACTGTAGTATTTAGAATTACCAGAAGCAAGTATTATCTAGATGGAGGTAGCAAGGTCTAATGTTCACATAAAAAGTGAGCAGCCACTTTTTACCATATTTTAGTTGATATCAACAGAAACCTTGCTTTTTCTTTTTATGTATATTTTCTCAATACAATCACAGGTTAGGAAACTAAGAGAAAAGCTTGTAACTGCACCCACATTTGCTGACTTCAACACTCTTGATTTTCCGAAATGGTGTCTAAGCTCTCCAAGTTTTATTTTGATCCTGTTTGAAAAATCCATCTCATCACTACCTTTTTTTTTTTTCAACAGCTACAACATTTTGTTATCCTTGTATGAATTCTTTAACAATTCAATACACACCTTTATTTCTTTCAGCAGCAATTACCCTTATTTAATTTTATAAGTCATGCGAGCAGACTTGAGACCATATTATTTGTCTTCTCTCTTTTTGGCAAAGGATATATGTTATCAAAAGTAAAAATAGTTTTTGTAGTTTTAACTATTAATATGCTAATGATTACAGTGCATGCATACATACAAAATTAATTATATAGCTGATACTTAGTTTAATATACAGTATAAATTAGATTTTTTTTTACAGAAACCTATTAGCTACACATAGTTCATATCACCAACAACCATAATATTTTACATGATTAAAGTGACAGTACGTATTTTCCTTGGTTTGATTTTACTGTGTGGACACTGAACAGCCACAGACCAATTATACAATAAAATCGTCTATGCTGAAAACACTTCATTTACTGTTTTGGCAATTACATTTATACTGATTCATTTATACTATGATATTGGTAAGATTATGTGAAGAGACAAAATACCATGTAGTACATGCAGCTCATCATTTCTTGAATGTTCGTATGCTCCTGCACTATCCAATGTGTCCTAATCTATGGTATTTCATAATATAGTACACAGATACTTGAGAATGTTTTCATGTTTCTCCGATTTTGTTGTACTTTTTCCAGTTTTGTTGATGTGTCAAAGGAGTAATAAATTTTCTTTAGAAGGATAATGAAGCAGTACTTTGTTTCTCATCATTGAATGAGAAAGCATTGGAGAACTGAACAAAAGGTACATTTTTTGAAAAATGTTGTGGATAAGATAATCTATACGTGCTTCTCCCTACATATTGATTATTAGAATTTTCAGGTATCATATATTTCTTGTCAAAGAGAAGAAAGATGATGTTACTGCTCTTGTATTATTGCATACTTCAGTATTATTTTGTGCTTCAGTTAAACCCAGAATATGTTTTGTGCTTCATTTTCAACTTTATTTTTCCTGCAAGAAATTTTTTATTTTGTTATTAATCTCATGTAGGATATGTTTGGCATTATTATATTAATGACCACAGTTAATGTTTTTCAGGCGTTAATTTTTACCTGAACAGCTTAAACATTACTATTCTAAAAGTGTTATCATTGAAGATGATAATTCTGTCTGAAGAAAGATACTGTAGAGTTATCCATCCTATTACTTGAAAAAAATGGGCAATTACAAATTATATATCAAGATTTAGAATAAAAACCATTATAACAAAAGTAAATTATGGTCATTTATTATAATTAGTCAGCATATGCAAACTCTTTTTATGCAAAAATTAATGGAAGTAATTTTTTGTTCACTCATAACGACCATTATAAAATCTTAAAATTTATATTAGTAGTTATTTAGATATTGCACCATAGTTTCAAATGCTTTTTATTTTATAGTAGAAGACACTCTTCATTACCAGCCTGCTTTAAACTTGATATGGGCTGTTTGGATGTTTGTTTCATATGTTAAAAATTAGAGGGTCTTGTGCTCCTTTCCTATTCGTTAATTAGATAAAAATAATTATATCTAACTTGAGTATGTTTCTACTTATTTTTCTTTAAGAGTCTTAGAACAAATATAGAAAATTAATTTTCATTGTTGTTTTGAAGCATAAACTCTATGTTTTTTAGAGTAGTTTTTTCTAATACAGTTGTTTTAATTAAATTAAATTGAATTGTTAATGATACTGATCTATTGTGTGGGCAAATTTTCATATGCTAATTTTTTTCAGATTTTCTTTCCTATTTGGTCATTGCCTTCACTTTTCTTAATAACAACAAAACATGATTTTTTTAAAAAGAATTTCCAATATTTCTTCACAGTTGCATGGTAGCTGAGTAGTGGGTGAAATTCTTCCTGTGCTCTTCTTTTTTCTTTCTGTTAAATTAACTGATTCACTGACTGAAACATGTATTTATTTTTATCACATTTAACATACCTCTCATGTGCAATTGGGATCCTGGAAGTGTGAGACATTTAATTCTTTTTTTTTTTACTTTTCAGTTTTTTCTCTCATTAAGTTATGAAAGGTCACAGGAGTCATTACAAAGTAGTCATATGTGCTTGATAACCTTAATTTTATAGGATTTTCTTGGATCGTTGTTTCATGTAAAATCACTCCCTTTTTGAGTTGTAAAACCAGAATCACACAAACTTTGTGCTGACATTTTGTTTTGGTATTATGTATAAATTACTATGTACTGTCATTACCCAACATTTACTTATTTACTCCTTTTAAATAATTTTGATAGGTGGTTCTTTACCTGCACTGAGTACAAGCAATGAATAGTGTTGATAAATCCTTGTGCACTGTAGAAGGCCAGATTAGCTGAACAAAGCAAAGTGCATTTTACAGAATAATTCACAAGTTTAGCTTTATGATTTAAACCATGTAGTATAACAAAGATCATGAGTGCAAGGCACAATAGTGTGAATATAATTTTCCGGTACTGCAAGTCTTAGTAAATAGGGATGCCATGACCTCCAACACAGTAATGATTATGATGACTGAATGTATAGGATATTTGCAGTTAGGTAAATTTCATGGTATATCAGTAGTTTCACAAAATAGTATTTTTTATAAGTAACTCGGTAATTACTTAGCTAAGAATTGCTACTTACACGGCAGCTTGGATTTTGAATTTGCGGTAGCGATTCTTTTGTTTCGGTAGGTGACTTGCCTGGCCCACTTCCAGAGAAAGAGGGGAATAACAGAGCCAAGAGCTCAATTTGTTTCTGCCAGCTTATGGCCACACACTGTTATAAGAGTGCAACTTGGTTTTGAATTTTTATTGATATCTTCCCTATCGATGAAATATTTTGCCTATGTATTTAGTAGTTAGGTTTTTCAGTGAACCTTTAAATTGACAATTATTCTCTTAGTAAGATTTACCAATTTTGATTTTTGCTGGTAGTTTACTAATGTCTGACTCTAGCGCTTCTAGTTTTCGGTATTGCTGCAAGGGCTGCATTACTCGATTGATGAAAGCATTCTATGATTCTCATAGCCTCTGCACTAATTGTGGAGGGCAAATTTGTACAATTGACCTTAACTGTGATGAATGTAGGGATTGGGACAAGAAGAAATGGAAGGCCTAAACTTCTCACTTGACAAAGTTAGAGACAGACCGTAAGAGAACAGCGGCTTCTAGAACCGGTGATAAATCATTTGCTAGCCAGAGTATGACTCCTAAGTATAGTAGTGTAGATGTACCTGATGTTTCTTCTGCTCACTTTGTCTCCTGTGTCCAGCCCTCCTCTGATACCACCTACTCCTTCACCCGGCTCATGCTCTTCTGAACCTGATTGCTTTGCCTGACTCGAGTCTAAGTTTGACCATAAGTTTGGTTTTATTGTGAATACAGTGGCCCAGTTAGGGGCAAAATAAGTGAAAGAAGTGCCAGTGAAGTGATAGTGGAGGAGGTGGCTGCCTGTCCCACTGACTCTCCCAGGCAAAGGTCACTACCATACACCCCTAATCCTGGGAGGAGGCATACCAGAAGCCCAACAGAGGTCAGTGAGGTCTGCCCACTGGTAGACACCCCATCAGTCATACCTGTTGCATCCTAGGTTGCAATAAAAGATAGCCATTGGAAAGGCTTCTCAGATGTGCATCATCTTTCCTCGAGTTTTGGAGAATCCAGTCCTAGTAGAAGGTGCCAGTGGTGGTTCTCAGATGAGTCTTGTCCCCTGAGGAGGCACTCGACTTATAGAGACCAATCTTCCCCGCTACCCAGCAAAAGATTCAGAGAACCTCCCCATAGCCCACAACCTTCTTGCAGCAATTGGGACAGCCTGGAATGCTTTTCTTCGACTGACTAGCAGTATTTGACACGTAGGCATTCGTCTTTGTCTTATAAGCGTTTGTTTTTGTCTTCCAAACGCTCTTCCTCTCATGAGGGCCCACACTCCTTGACAAAGTGTCCAGCAGCAGCCGAGAACCAGTTGATGCCCGAACGTCCCACAGTCTCTGAGCAACCTTTGGCTCCCAAGCACCCAGTGTCAGCTGATTGCTCGGTGCTAGTTTATGTTGGTTTGGCATCTTTTTCCAAGTGCCCAGTGCCAGCTCTGGAGCTCGTGTTTCCATCTGGTTCATTACCCAGTACGAGCCCCTCATTCGCTCCGATCCAGCATCAGTTGGACAGTATTTTAGGACTCCTTCAGAGGACTTCTTTGTCAGTCAAAGCCCCTACAGATCCTTCACTGTCTCCAATTTTATCGGATGGGGAAGATTTAGGCCAGGCCACTGCCCCATCAACCTACACATCCTTGCTTAGGTATTTGCTGCTGAACTTCTCAGATTTTTCACTCCAGCAGCTCCTGCTTCTCCGGCTTCATCCTTCATGACGAGCAATCAACCAGCAGATTCAGCCAGACTACTTAAAATGGTTCTCTCATCTTCTTCAAAGAAAGCTTTGTGTGAAGTAAAAGGTTGGCTTTCTGGAAAGAGAGAACAGGGCAAGGCGTCATTCAGTATGCCGCCATCTTGTCTTTCGCACAGAAGGTATTTTTTGTACTACTGGAGAAGCCCCCTCCTGGGGAGTGGCTGCTACCTCTCAAGGGGACTTCTCCAAGCTTATCAACTCGATGTTTAGGTCCGCCTTCACCTCTGCTAAAGTAATGTTTTCTGCTTTGGAGATGGATCATTTGCTGGAGAATCTATTTAAGGTATTTGAGGTGTTGAGCTTCCTCGATTGGTCTCTGGGGGCATTAGCCAGGAAGGTTCACGAACTTTCCTCACTACCAGAAGACAGTGCTGCAGACCTTCTCAGTGTACTCACCTGTGCAAATAAGGCTGTTAGGGATGTCTCACAGGAGTTGGCCTCCCTCTATGCCATGGACATTCTTAAAGAGAGGGAACTTTGGGTTTCTTTTACCTCCAAGGGCGTGACTACATCACAGAAATCTGCTAGTCTCTTCTCGTCTTCGACAAATACCACCTGTTCCCACAGGCTGCAGTTAATGAGACTGCCCCACACTTACACAAGAAATTGACATGATCTTCTTACACAATTGACTAGACACCCCAGGGAGTGAGTCACTTTCAGCTCTAAGTCATCATCACCTTTTCCGCCACAGCCCTTTTGAGGCAGCAGACAGAGGTCGCAGTCAAGACCTCGAGCAACGGTTTGTTTTGCCTTGCGAGCTATCAAGAAATCCTCCTTGAAGCCTTCCACTCCTCAGTGAGGATTCAGTACTCCATGCCCCCATGGATACCAGGCTCCAGCTCTTCTGGGAGAGAGTCCAAAAAGGCCAGAACAGTGGGTAGTATAACTTCTAAAGGAAGGGTACTCTATCCCCCTTCAAGGAGAGACCACCCTTGGTCAGCACTCGCACTCCCGTCACATTGATGGCCTACTCTGTATGATCGGAGAGGTATTCAGCCCTCTCAGAGGAAGTCTCTTCCCTCCTCAAAGAAGGGGCAATAGAGGTAGTCAAGAATGTTGGGTTGAAAGGGTTTTACAGTCAACTAGTATTCGTAATACTCAAGGCTACAAGAGGATGGAGACTGGTCTTCGATTTGAGTGCTCTGAAGGTGTTCGTAGAAAAGACAAAATTCCATATGGAAACAGACCAATTTGTCCTTGCATCCATTCATCAAGGAGACTGGATGATCTCCCTCAACGTGCAGGACGCGTACTTCCACATTCCTATTCATCTAGACTCGAGGAAGACCTCAGGTTTGTTTACATGAACCAAAGTGTTTCAGTTTCAACACTGTTTTGGCCTCTCAACTGCCCCACAAGTTTTTACCCGAGTTCTCACTCCCCTGGCAAGATGGCTTCATTTGTGAGGCATCAAAATCTATCTGGATGATTGGCTAATTCGTTCACTGACGAAGGAACAGTGCATGGAGGACCTTTGAAAAACCATATTATTGATGCAAGACCTGGATTTCCCTGCAGAAATCCAAACTGACTCCTTAGAAAATTCTCTTTGGGGATGAAGATAGATTCACAGACTTTTCAGGCTTTTTCATCCCCCAAAAGAGTAGAAGGCTGCCCGAGGAAAGTCGGTCATTTCCTTTCCCTACGAACTTCCTCAGCCACCCAATGGATGAGTTTGCTGAGCACCTTAGTGTTCATGGGACAATTTGTAAGGTTGGGAAGGCTACACATGAGAGTGCTACAATTTTTCCTAAGGGTTAGTTGAGATCAAAGGACTTATCAATTTACACTTTCTTCCAATAATGTAAGAGATCAAGGAGGACTTGTGTTGGTGGAACTCTGTAGACAGGTTGATGGAAGGAAAGTCTTTTCCCAGTGAACCCTGACCTAGACTTCTCTGACATGTCAGGTCTAGATTGGGGAGCTCTTCTAGGGGACAAAGAAGTTTTGGGGACGTGGTCACAAGAGGAGAGAGAGCTACATTATCAACCTCAAGGAGTTAAGGGGAGTGGAGGTCTGCAACAAGATGGTGGCGATCCATGCCGACAACACCACAGCACTAGCATACATCAGACTTCAAGGGGGAACTCACTCGTTCTCTCTCTGTAAAACAGCGAAGACTCTGCTTCTTTGGGCAAATCAGAACCAGACCAAATTGGTCACAAGATTCATTCAAGGAGAGTGTGTGGTAGCAAATGAACTGAGCCATCGTAACCAAACTCTCCCAATGGAGTGGTCTCTGGACCACCGGGTTTGTGCCAACTTATGGAAATAAATCCAACCGTGGATTTATTTGGGACATCCAGAAACAATCATCTACCTTTGTTCTGCTCCCCCTTTCCCAGATCCTTTAGCTTGGGCAATGGACGCCATGCTTCAGGATTGGTCCAATATGGATCTTTAAACCCTTCCCTCTATTCAGGACACTAAGGGAAGTCCTGAACAAATTTCAGACTCACCAAAATATCAAGATGACCCTTAAAGCTCCATTTTGGCCTCAAAAGGAATGGTTTCCAGAACTTCTCAGACTCCTGGTAGACTTCCCAAGGTTCCTTCATTCGATTCCAAGTCTGCTCGGGCAACCCCATTTCAGGAGGTTTCATCAGTACGCATACAAGTGAAGGGGTTTTCAAGGTCTGTGGCAGAAGTTATTGCTAAATGTAGAAGACAATCTTCCAACAAATTCTACAAGGGGAAGTGGACAGTTTTTAGGCTCTGGTGTAGAAGATGTAATCATATCTAAGATCAGACTACTCATACATATCCTCCTAATCCAGGAGGGAGGGAGAACGAGAGAGAGAGAGGGGGAACGGCCCCTTCCTCTCTTTTCCCGAATATGATAAATACGATAATAATGATATTGTGCACTGTTATAATCATGCCGAGATAGGTGCCAACCCGCCCTTAAACCGGTGGGGAGGGTGCCTTTTATTTACGACGTAAACTAACGCACTGCTCTGTACCCCCAACGAAAGCCAAGAGCGGGTTAGGCCTACTCTAATATCAGTACGGATAGGTATTGTAAAACATATATGATACTGATAACAATGCATCAATTTAGAAAAAGTACATATACCTAACATATAATTGTAAATATTTCGTAGGTCTTGTGTGCTGAAAAATTGCACACGTTCCGATGACGCTCCCAAAATGGCGGCTCAGCCGACGGCGCCTACAATACTATTCTGAAGGGCCGAAGGCGACTTATGGGAATAATTCAATCATAAAAATCAAAAACATGTAAATTGGGGTACTCAACTTAGGTGCAGAAGAAACATCTGCCGTAGCCATGGTGAAAAAATGGACAAAACTGGACAAAACTCCTGGAGCGAAAAGACTTGAAACACACACAAAGACCGCTAATACAGGAATGAGCTAGCCGCATGGGTATTAGTAGTAGTAGTGAGTGGAGGGTGAGGCGGGGGACGCTTGGAACGGCTCCCACTGCAGAGGGATTTTGAAGAGGAAGTCTTCTAAGTGGCAGAGGATCTGTGAATAGTAGCTTCCACTTCACCCCTTTACTTATACCGACGCCCTTCGGGGTGCTTGCACTGAGGGTAGTAACTTCAGCATACCATGTAAGCTTTTTCTCTGGTATATTTAGGATATATTTATACTTGAAAAATGAGCTACAGGGATTTTTCAACGGGCGACACAGGTCTTCCCCCAGAAATAGATTTTTCCTTCGTCAAAATCCCTTATTTCAGCTTCTCAGACAACTACCATAGTCGTCATCGACCCTAAGAGGGCATAAGTCGATGCTCAGTTTGGTGTTTCGACACAGGTCTTGAGATATCTTTGAATTAGGATATCTCTGACCTCATTAAGTCATTTGACACGACCAGACTTAGAAAGGAAGAGACATTTTCTTGGAATCTGGTCGTAATCCTCAAATGGCTCTCGAGTCCACGCTATGAGCCCCTCACTGAGGGACCTTATGAGGAAGACAATTTTTCTCGTAGCTCTAGTTACTGGGAGACTAGAAGAGTTAGCGAGCTCCATGCAATTGATAAAAGGATTGGGTTCTCCCAGGAGGATGCAGACTGGCGTTTCTGGCACAGGAGGAGAATTCGTTGCAACCCTGGCCTCGTTCTTTTACAATCAAAAGTTAAGTGGATATTTTAGGCACAGAAGAAGAAAAGAGAGCTCTTTGCCCTGTGAGAGCTATTAAATACTATCTCCAATGGACTGAGTAAATCAGAGGACTGGCAAGTAACCTTTGGTGTTCTTAAAAAAAAAAAAAAAAAAAAAAAACTTTTAGACCCTTGTCAAAGAATGCCATCTCGTTTTTTTTCTCAAGGGATTGCTCATTTTGGAGGCACACTTCCAGATTGGAGAAGACATCTTTCCTGTATTGAAGGGTAGAGCTCATGATATAAGGGCAGTTGATACCTCAGTAGCTTTTAAGCATAATTTATCCCTCTCCTCTGTTCTACAAACAACATACAGTGAACCCCCATATTCGCGGGTGTCTCTATGAAACGTATCTACCCATTATTTGCAGAAAATTTGCCAATTTGGGGTATTTTTCACCAAGAAATATTTTCTAAATGTATTGTGATAAAACTAAGAAAATATTCAGATATAAGCATTTTTAGAGGGTTTTTCTTGTGTTTGAACTATCAAAATAGGCAGTTCTAAGCATTTTTGAGGGGTTTTAAGTATTCTCAGATTTTAGCTATTTGCGGGGGTGGGGCGATGGCATCTGGAACGCATCCCCCCCGTGAATATGGGGGCCTTCACTATACTATACTGGAAATGCAAGTCATTCTTCGCAATGCATTATTTACAAGACGTAGAAATGGTCTATGAGAACTGCGGTACCTTAGGACCTTTACTGTAGCTGGCATAATGTTGGGGAGGAAGTGTAGGAAGCATCCCTTCCATCCTTCTGTCTCTTTGCCTTGACATGGGGTTTCAAGTCCTAGGGGAGCCTGGGGCTGGTTATATTTTTCCAGTTGTGGTGTAGGTGACTGCATTGTCTGGTTTTTCTTGATTCTGATACTGTGCCCTGGGCAGGGCAGATTGTAATGCTTTGTTAGCCATCAGAAATGTCGTTCGCCCCAAAACTCCTATTAATACTCATCATTCGTCAGAGTACTCCTTCGTTGTGAAGTTCCCACTTGAGTAGAGACGTTTCACGGCTATTACTGCCACACCGCCACATGTTGAGATGAGCAACAACCAGAGGCAGTATCTACCTGCAATAGCCCTCTCACCAAGTAAGGAACAACAACATTATATATCAATTCTAGACTATTTTCTGTTCTCAAATTCCTTAACCTTATTACATAATGTTTTGGGTAGATATCCATGAATCCCCACCACCTGTCAATGTGGATTCAGCTAAGTAATTACTGGATAAGTTAATTATATAAAATGTCCTATAAAAATGACATTTTTATAATAAAATATAAAGTTTTATGGATGGAGCCAGCCTTCCGTCCCTTGCATGGACATTTAAGCTTAAACAAATTGAGCTCTTGGCTGAGTCATTCCTCTCTTTCCCTGAAAGTGGGTGGAGCTAGTCCCCTACCTAAACAAAAGAATCACTACTGCAAATTTAAAAATTCAAGCTGTCATGTCAGTAGAAACTCTTAGCTAAGTAAGTACTGGGTAAGTATGTAAAACCTTATTTTATTATAAAAATGTCATGTTAATACATGTAATTTTAGTTAACTTCTGGCAAAAACTCAGTTGTATTCACATTTGGCTCAGCAGAATAATTTTCTGTAAAACACTAGACCTGGGCAGAGAGTCCTCACCTCTTCCTTCAGAAATATTAGACTTGGAGTAAAGATGTTCAGTACTGTGGTGGAGCTGTCACAAATCAGCTATATAGTAGGTGTACTTCATTTACATCAGTCAAACTTTTGGGAATGTGCATGTATCATGAAAAAAGAGTATAGATTAACTGGGCTACTGAATGTTTTATACAGAAATCCTATGGGAAGGAGCTACAGGTGCCTTGGTGTAATTGAGCTCCAGCTAAACATGAGTTTATTAGTTTGGAGAGAGGGATTGAAAGATAAGGAAACATATATGAGATCTCAGCATTACTGAATGGTAATTTCTAGAAGCACATTGAAAGGCCAAAGCCAGTGCTCACTGAAGCCATAAAAATAAATATTCTGGACAATTCCTTCGTCCCATGCCTGTGTTGCTTTCAGTCCTCCACTTGACTCACTTTCATGCAAACTACCTTATGCATAAAAAAAATAACAACTAAAAGTAATGCAGTAGGGCAAAAGGAAAATTAGCATTGAAGACTGTGTCAAATTTCTCTCCTCTAAAACATTTTTTTCAATAAACTAACACATTTAACAGTGCATTTAAACAACTGAACATCTTAGTTAGGGAGGTTCAAGTGGTTCACTAGAATGCAAAAGGAAACATAATCCCTTTTACCAATACCCAAATCTTCAGGCCATAACATGACTGGACTGACAGTTCTTTACCATAGTTATTACAAAAAGGGAATAACTATAAGCTTATACATGTGAGTGTGGATGAAGTTCCATTTCTTCATAAAAGCTGGCTGGCTGTGTCAAAAAAATTCTTTTTAACCAAAAGATTTACCGAAAGTTTTTTTGACACACTACCTTTTCCTTGCCAATCTTTAAGACATTTTGAAAATTTTGAACAATAAAAATAATTATTTATGTACTGCAAGTTTGTGTGATTTTGGTGTAAAATCTAAATATTTAACTGCTTTGGAGGGGTTGCTGTGGTAGTGTTTAACACTCGCCCCAGTTCTATACCGACACCTTTTATTTAGGTGAGCGAGTCAGAGACTTCTGTCATGTCCAATTTAGCAGTTCTCTGGTATCATAGCAATATTTTACTAGAAATAGTGCTAAAGAGGACACATTTCACTGGGCGACACGGCTTCCTCGCCCAGAAATATTTTTCCTACGTCAAAATCCCTTATTCGCATCTCAGTTCCTGGATATTGCACATAATTGCAACAATGTTAACAGTGTAGTATAGGGCTCACTACTTCATAAACCTGAAGTCGTCACATATAACAAATATGGTACTGATTTTAAGTTTTAATTAGGCAGATCAAATTAAAGTAGCCTACAATTTAGCTGCAAGTTATAAAGAAATACATATCCTTGTTACCTTTCATCTCTGACATTTTTCTTTCGACAATGTGATCATATTAAGAATGAAGTTTGTTTATTTTGACTAGTGTAATTGACTTTTTAGAGACATATGCTTCAGAGTTTCAAGTAATTTGTGTGTTGTAGCAAATATTGTATGTTAGTGAACAAACGACTTGCTTAAATGATACGTGTTTAATATTGGGAACATTCTTCCATTCTTCTCTTGTAGTTGCATTGATGGCATGCTGTATTTTACAGTAGGTAACAACTACTTACTTGAAAACACCAAATATACATTTAGAGTTATTATTCAAAATGTCATTGTTAAAGTTAAGTGATACACATCTTTTATTTTTAAAGAAATTTAAATGGCCATACAACTAATATTGTCTAAGTTTAGTATAATGTTACTACACTGTATACATTGCACTCTTTGAAATTCATTAACTTCCTTGGTGTCCAATATGATTTTAGTTCTTATAGTTTTAAATATTAGTCCAAAGATTGTTTATCAAGTTTAATTAATTGAATAAATTACTACGTGGATGAAAACATTGGTCTGGTACTACATGTAAGAATACTTTACAAAGCAACTTGAACTCAGTATATATACAGTATGTACCTACTGTCAGTTTGCAACAATGCAGTTTCTATCTTTCACCAATTGAACATTGAAATACTTTAGCAAAAAACTGACTTCCTTTTTCTGGATGGTATCCTTGTGGGATGAAAAATAGACTAAAATCAAGTGTATATGATATTTCTGTATGCATACATGTTGTGACTTGTATGTTTGTGTATGTCTTGGAAATTTATGTTGAGTTTGAATTTCTTAAACCTGCTGTTCTTCTAAACACAATACATATTTAAACAGAATGCAGTAATATTCACATCCATATTGGTTTTTATAATTGCAAAGATACAGTGTTATGTTTACAAAAGAAATACATTGAAATCACGTATACATAAATACTGTGTATAATATCAGACAATACATTATATAAAAATTCAATCCTCTTTTCATTGATCTTGCATATAAATCACCCCACCAAACTCATAGACAATTATTCCTCTCTGTGATACTCTCCACCAGCTCCGTTCATCGCCCTCACCTCTATCATCATAGTGGATCTACTGGGCCTCAGGCAGCTCGTCAATGCCTTTGGTGTTTTGTGTATCTTCCGTGGACTTGCCGGAATCATGGGCCCTCCAGTGTCAGGTATCCTTTCCACCCACCTACCAACCCCTGAGTGCAGGTGACCAGGGTAGGGTACCCTGAAAAAGAATGGTAGAAGGAGAAGTTCCTTCTCTTGGTGGTGTGGTGGTGATGATACTGCTGGTCTTACAAACTCATAACCATTTTTCTGCTCCTTTACATCTCGCTTCCCAGACTTGACCTCTGCATGACTTATGACCTAAAATTCTTAAGCAAATTGTTGACTTAATAATGACAAAAGCATGACAGAATTGTATGCACTGTATGGTGCTCACCAGGTGTTACACAACTAAACTAAACTAAGCTGACTTGCCTAGAAAAAACATACACCATATCAAGTCCTACAGACACTATTTATCAGTCACTTAATACTGACATGAGTAAGCTTGGGCTGTCATCTTCACAAACAGCACTACGATTGAAATTGAAAAAGCATATTGAAAAGCACAACTCACATAAGTTTGATCTACAGTTCTGGTAAGTTTTACCTTGTATTGCCATGTTGGGTATTTTTTTATCTATTTGTCTGCTGTATTTAGCTTTAGAGAGGAGGACAAATGCAAGGAAGTTTTCATGCTAAATCTTCTATGTTCTTTTGCTTCCAATTTTTTTGTTTTCACATTTGAAAATTTTTGTTCTTGTATTTTCTTTGTCATCCATGGAGGAAACCTAAATTAAAAATGGATAATGTATACATATCCATAAATACTTTACAATATATTAGGTTGCATTAATGAAGGTACTAAATTGCTATAGTACATACAAAATATTGAATTGACATTAAGACTAAGCATTTTACAGTTTCTAAGGACAGAGGGTTCTAGGGAACAAGTGGATAGGGACACAACAGATTAAGTTTCCTTGGATGAAGTTTAGAAAACTGCAAGGGATCCTTCATAATAACTTAATATTCCAGGAGCTGAGGATAAAAGTTTTATCATTATGTAGCACAGTACACTGTATTTCTTGTATATCGAAAGAACTGTTTGTGCTATACGTATACCACATTACTGCATTTGGACATTACTAAACTGTTAATCCCCCATTTTCTGAAATCTTTGTTAGATGACAAAAGTTGTACAAAAACAAAAATTTTCAATAGTTATCAGGAAATTCATTTCAGGTCCAAAGCCTTTTGATGTGGGTGTTTGATCCTGTATTCTTGGTGCTGAAGTATGTACAATATAAAGCATTTGTAAAAGCATCAGTGTGCTTCTGTAATAGTGCAGAATTGTAAACGGATATCAGTACTGCAGTTATGGAGTGCTTTTAGTCTTGTTCCAGCTGATGGTTGACAACAGGTGACATGATTTTAAGGATGACAGTGACTGCCTGACTTGCAGCATAGTTCTCAGTCAGGCTAATTGTACTAATTACAGTGTTAATTTAATCTGCACAGTAACTTCAGTCTATTGCACAGTATTCTTAGACTGAAAAGTCTGTGGTATTCATCGTCTCCTTCAAGGTACTTATACAGTAACAGGGAATGTTGAATTTTTATGTAGTCAGTGGATCCAGCCTTTTCTATTTTTTTCTTTGTTATTGATATGCACCATAAAATTTTAGCATTAAACTGAAATGTTCATGCAGTAAGAGTATGAAAAACCACAGAGCTCAAATTTTACTAAACAAAAAGTAATGAGGGTCTTCCCACATGTCAGAGTACAATTTCATACAATTATTACTTGTCAATGTATAGGTATATATTTTTCTTTAAGGTACCTTATAAAACCTGTGTGCATTGAGAGTTCTCCATTGTTAAAAGCTTGAGGTTTGTACTATTGTGTATAAATTAGAAATACATATTATGTTCAGGAAATTATAACTTGTAGGGGTTAAGTGTCCTCCAGCAAAGTTTTTTCAAGGGGCAAAGTGTAGTATGCAAGCATATTCTGCCCTTGTAACTTTGAAGTGATGAAGAGAAAAAATGTTATTTTTATCACTAAAACATTTGGAACAACACTGTACACATTTCATTAAACACAGTACTAATGAATACCATCCATAAACGTGAGTACTGTACGTACAATGCAGTATATTTACGTATGTATATATATCTACATATATCTAAATGCAATACATCTTTATGATCAGTTTTCTGTCCAACCTCCAGTTAAGTAAAAGTTTATTTGTGAAGCCTTTTTGCAAAAGTTTACATAATTAGATTGTGGAAATTGTGAAAAAGTTTAGTCATACTTGGGCATGCCCAGAAAGGTATAGTATAGTAATTAATTTGGTAGAACAGTACGTATATAGAATATTCTCTATCCAAGTAAAGTTTACTCTTCATCTTTTACTGCAGTAATTTTTGAGTCAATATGCAACATTTTTGTTGATGTACACATTTGTGGTAGTCTTAGACAAAGAAAATAGCAAAGGTTGGAAACATTTTGATGCTGTTTGGAGTTGTTTATTGGAAGCACATTTCTTACTTAGCCAGTGCTTTCAGCAAGCCAATGAAGCTGGTTTTTAAATCCAGAAATGTGCTCCTAATGGCAAAGTTTTCAGGTACTACATCATATTTTGAGAAACCAGCAGCAGTAACCTAAGTTCTTAGATGCTAACAACAACAGTAACTCGGGTATTACTGTAGATGTAGGGGCAGGTGGAAGCAAGATATATTGGTACTAACCTGAGAGGGGATTCATTACAGCTGCCTACATCTCCCTTTCGTCCATCATCCTGGTGGAACTCCTTGGATTGTCCCAACTCACCAATGCCTTTGGGTTGCTAATTCTCTTCCGTGGATCAGCTTCAATGGTGGGCGCACCAATTGCAGGTAGGTAACATTTTGAGAATTGCAGTACAGTCCTAGGGTAATGCTTATGACCCACCATGCCCCAACATCTACGATTCATCATGAGTTTCTACAGAAGAAAAAGAAAATTGTACATTAACAGTTAAGAATTAATGCTTTTGTTTTCTGCCTTGTATTTGGTGTGTTCCCATTAGTAGATCCACCTCTTTCACAGTTTTGATGTTGAAAGTTTGTAGTATACTGTGAATTTTGAATTTGCATTAGCAATGTTGGATCTACTTCTGTAATGATTTTGTATTTCCAGAAAGTTTGTTTACATTTGTAGCATCACTAAATCTTGTCTGTCATTTATAAGTTTGGCTGCAGAACAAAGTTGATGTACGTATTATGAAGAATGCAGTTGTCAAAATATATTCCTCCATCTTATTATTTAATCTTCATGCTCTGCTTTAACAGCTCATAAATAGTATCACTAAGAATTGGTATCAAATTAAGCTATTTTTTTACTCTGTACAATTTGAATTAAACTAAATCAGAATGACTTTCTTTGGTTTTGTAACAAAGCACTACCTGCATAAAGATGTTTGGGCAAGATTTTTATTGATATGATGCTGAAAACAAGCAGCCCATTAATTTGGCTGTGCATTCATTAACAACTGTCCAAGGAGTTATTTTTATTATGTAGTTCATCTAAGATATGGGTTATTTGTAATCGACTTCATATGAAGATAATGTCCAGCTCTGAAGACAGTCTATATTATTTCACTATACCCTTGACTTTTGTTGTTGGTTTTTATTAAACTTATTTTACATAATATATATATTGAAAAGTATTCACCAGTCAGATCTTTTCAACAAACATTTGAATAAAGAAATGGCTTGTGTTCAATGGATGATGAGAAGAAATGCATGTATTATAGAGAGCCAAGAATACACATGCAATAGTTGTAATAATGCAGTAGTGCAGCTTGATATCCTTGAAATTTATTAAAACACATCTTGTTAAATATAAATGAAAACTAATCTTTATCTTCGTTCATAATGAGTTTTACCAAGCTTCACTAATTTATTATTTTTGTTTTTTTAAAAGCCCAAAATACAACTTTTCAGCCAACTAACCCCTGTTCTTTAATATATTTAATATCCTTTCCTATCAGTTTCTTGTAACACTCTTTGTACAGCATGCACAACCACTATATACATATTGAAGATTTTGGCAAAGGATATATTTTGACAAGCTGTGTAAATTTTTTGGTTCAAGTGGAGTTTGTTATTTCAGCTTTTATGTGCATGGTGTTAAACCCAAGATCTTGTGTAACTATGTATATTATTATCAATAAACTGAATGGCATGGGATTGGTCATATTTCTATTTGGAAAGGGAAATAGCAGATGACCAGGGATTTTCAGGTAAGTCAACATTAATGGCTAGGTTTTTCTTCACTAAAAGTGTTAAGCATTTAGTATGCTTAGTTGGAGAGCTATAATAGTTTAATCAAATTAGCCTTTAACAGCTTGCTGAATTACAAAGAAGTGAATTGTATTGCACACTCCTACTTTGGACAGCACAATATATATATTAACATGGGTTATGATTAATTTTATTCCCTATAAGAATTTAGCTTGTAGATTTTTAAAATTCCACATTTTTATTGCTTTTCTTGTATTGCACAGTCTTTAAAATAAATTGCATTATCCCCTTGTGCCACTAACAATCTCCATAAAGTTCTGTAAGTATTATAATTATAAGACATAAAAAAATTAACCACAAATGTGTTCATGGAGAGGGAAATCATTGCAAAACAGGAAATATTAAAGTTTCTCTTTCAGTCTGGAATAAATTATATTCCAAAAGAATGTTCATCTCTATTTTACCCTTTTTGCTTGGCTGCATCAGTTTGAGGGCAGTATATTAATTTTAAAATTGTCATGTGTCTTTCATGCACGTGTGCAAGGTTTTGTTTGTTTTCATTAAACAAGGTTCACTTAGCATGTCACAAGTACATTTCCATTTACATGAACACTTCAAATAACCTGACTGGACTTTTGACTTTTTTTCTTCCTATGGCAGTTTTTAAATTGTAGTCCAATTAAATGGTTCTCTCACAGTACTCATTTCCTCCTTGATATCTGAACATAATCTGACACAGAAGCATGCTACCTTGTTTCTGAGTGATACAGATGAGCTACAGTAATTTCACCATTGTCAGAAGATATGAGTAAAAAATTAAGTACAAGATTAGACATATCAAGGGATTTTTATGCAAACTAGGTATTAAAGGATATACCTAAATTGTATGGGAAAAGCATGGACTTTATAAATCCATGTGCAAAAACAGACTTTTACGTATACAAATGGCTTTGTTTATAGGTTTCATTTAAGGGAGCCTGTACATTGCATGAGGTGTACTTTTAGTCTGCAGAATTAAATATAGATATTTAGGCTTGTGCAATTTTTAGCATGACACATAGGTATATAGGCAGCTGAAGTTCATGGATTGACTTCAGTGGTTTACTGGCATCATAAAAAATGCCAGTTTTGAAATGACAACATTGCACAAAAGTTGTGACTGATGAAAATTTACAAAATATTTGGTGCAGCTTGAATTTATTTACTAGTAGTATGTACTGTATATGATTTGTCAAGGAGAACAATAGTAACCATAAGACACTTGCAGTGCTATCTTGGCAGTTCCATAGGTGCTGCCTCTTGATGCAACAATACTGTTATAATTATACCAAATTTATTCAAAGACAAGTTGGATACTTAGCAATGACATGAATGCACATTGGAAGCGAGCGTAAGAGGTTGCATTTGTAAGCATTGTATGATTTATGATTATTATATAATATGCATAATGAGGGGATGTAGAATGTGTGAATGTTATTCCAAGTGAAATGAGAAAGATCCTAGTAAATGTAATGTAAATTTTTATATCCTTTGCACTTTGAGATAAGTTTGCATTATAAATTATGCTATATCAATCTGTTGTATATATTAATTATTTAAGAAATGAAATATTGAAATATGTCCCAAAATACTGATTTATGCGCTTCTAATTTAGCATTATTTACTCAACAGGAAGTATTTATGATGCAACTAAGAGCTATGATGTATCCTTCTATTCAGCTGGAGGTCTTCTGTTTGTGTGTGCTATCCTTCATTGTCTTGTGCCCTGTGTACAACGTTTCTACAGTAAATATGAAATGCCAGTAAGTACTGAAATGTCCTTTGCTTGCATGTATCATATTATTATGGGATAAATGAATAAGTGTATCTGTAATGTTATTTAATGGTTCAACATTGAATCATTAAACATAACTTTATGTAATCTTTATGAGCTCACAACTTTTAAAAGCTTAATCATTTGATATAAAAGGGATTTTGACGTAGGAAAAATCTATTTCTGGGCTCAGCCGTGTCGCTCCCGTGAAATGAAGGTAGCAAATTATCTTTTGTTGGTAGGAAATGAGCTGAAAATGTTTTATCTGTAGTTGTAAAGCATGATGCACATTCAGAAATTAGATCATGTGGAATTGATTTTATGTGTTGATGAGAAAGTTGTACATATTGGCAAAAATGACAAACTGAAATTTATGCAGCAATTTTAACCCAGTCATTATTATAAAAAAAGCATAACAACAATAGGATCCCTCATAAGGTATGTGTTTAATATGTGATGTGTATTACATCACTGCATATTCACATCTTGACAACTGTTTTGTAGTTCATGTATGGTGGCACAGTATTATCTGTTAGATAATGTAATTGTACAGTGAATTGGTCACTTGTACTGTGGAAGAACAATATGATGTTAATACTGTAGAGTAATTTAAGAGCACCACAGAATCATATTTCTTGACTTATAGGGCAGATCTAAGGGATGTGTTCTTAGACAAAAGGTGAAAATTGGTGCAAGACAAGTTAATTTGACAGCTGTGGAAATAGAGAATTTAGAATGGATGAAAATTAAAAGACAGAATTTAAAATGGGTGAAAATTAAAAGACCAAAAGCAATGCAGCCAAGACTGAGAAATGCAGACAAAGAGCTCTGGTGTTATCTGTAGTGTGCCACACAAATGCACATAGTAAGCACTACCTACCTATATAAGAATGTTAAGAGGGAATTTTTTTGCTCAAGTATTCAACATGTAGCTATATAGAAACTTTGTTATTTGTTACAGTAGTTTTAATCACTGATGTATGGAGTATGTTTAATTTGTCTACTATCACATGAATTTGTTTTATTCTTAGTCTTTAAAATGGTTTTACATACTGAAGAATGTTTCAGGATTACTGGCCTATGATACTTGGGGGCAGTCTTGCTCTTTACATTTTTTCCAATAATATTTGTCTTTTCCCTAAAAGCTTTCCCGACATAGAGTTGAAACATAAAACTTCTAATTTTTTAAAATTAAATTTTATGTTGTTCAGGTAGTGAATTATTCAGCCATCAGACCAAAAAAATATGTTTCATGGTATAGTTTAGCCACTATCATGTTGCTTTCTTGTACATTTACTGTATAGTATGACTCAAGTAAAAGAGTGCAGTATACCACAGTATACAGCACATTTACTAATTCTTCAAGCTCATAAAAAATTAAGTAGAAGGTTGCTATGCTCTGGCAGTTCCTCCGTCATGTTTTTGTGACATTTAACATCAAATGCAAGAGTACATAAAATTTTTTTATGTTAAATTCAATTATCTTATACGGAAATCACAACCCTATAACACACATACTTATGCCCAATTTTATGGTCTACGTATTGCATGTCCTCAGACTCTACAGTCTTTTAATTAAAATACAAATCAGTAGGTAGTACTACAATGTATGACACTTTGACAAACAGTTATATACCTCACTCTTTGGGAGTTCTGCAGTTCTGACAGAATTTGCTAGAATGTTTGCCTTGTGGAGGATGGTGTCTTTCAGCATTATTCTATCAGCACCTCATTATGATGCATTACCTCATTCATCAACCTATAGGAGGCTTAGTGCACTACAGGCATTACTCAAGGGTCTTGACAGCATCCCTTTGACCCCCACTGCAGTCCCTTCAATTCCTTTTACTGGACCTCCATTCATATTCTTTCTTCCATCCTACTGTCCACCATCTCTTAACATTTGTTTCACTGTGCAACTGTAAGGGTTTCCTCCTGTTACACCTTTTTACTCTCAATTTCCCTTTCAGCACTGTATGATGTCAATTTCTTGCACTTGGCCTTTAGCCTAAATTTTATATTCCATTCTACTTAATTCATCAGTATTTTAATGTCTTTAATGAGAAGTGGTGTGATTTCTACACCTTACACTTCTTTGTCCCCAGTGTTGACCTTGGATATAAATATTTTTTTATGTGTCTGACTGTGAGTAGTCACATTTATTACTGGGAGTGACACTGTTGCATTGACCAGTAATCATGGTACACAAAGCATTTTTGTTGAATGACAAAAGAATCAGTCCCCTCCTGAAGTTTTTCCTTTCATCCATTTTTTGTTGCAATTCCAGAAATGTACACTTACAGATATAATAGCCTGTCACTCAACATATTTCAAACCCAAGCACCTTGCTCTGTATTCTAACAGATTCTTGTGAATGAACAATAGTAGTTTCCAGAGCCTTTGTCTCTTGACACACACAAGTCCCCAAGTGAACTCAGACGCTCCAGGTGTTGATCACAAAATTGAAATTTTTATATAAGTAACTGTATAATTACGTAGCTATTAGTTTCACTCATTTGGCAGTTAAAATTTTGAAATTTGTGGGTTGCGCCCTAATGTTTCGTCGGTAATGACTTGCCCCATCCACTTTTGGAGGGGAAAGAGAGGTACAACTTAGCAGAGAGCTTCAATTTGTTTCTTCCGGCTGATGGGTGAAGTCCAGTGGTTGGCAGCTATTAATTTTTTGGAATTATTGCTTTTCTGGTTGTCCTTTATCACAACAATTGGTGAAGTATTCCTTTATTGGTTGCCTTTCAGCATATTTAGTTAGTGATTGATGCTCTTTGAGACATTATCTCATTACAACTTCTCCCCCATGATTTTTTACTATTCAAGATATCTGGTTCTAGTGCATCTAATCTTAGGGACCTATGAGGCCATTCAGTGCTGAAATGGAAATAACAGTAAAGTAAAAGGTTTGAAAGGTGTAACAGGAGGAAAACCTCACAGTTGCACTATGGAACTATTGTTAGGAGAGGGTGGAAAGTAAGATGAAGAAAGTTAATATAAAAGGAGGTACGTAAAAGGAACAAAAGTGGTTGCAGCTAGGGGCCAAAGGCATGCTGCAAAGAACCTTAAGTAATGGCTACAGTGCACCACATGAGTTCTCCACTGACAGCACTACCCCCTAAGGGGCATACAAAGTGTGTTGCATGCAGGGGGTAGACTTGCTAAAGACAATTCCTAACTAGCTATGAGTTTACTCTTCTACACCCTAGCAATTGCCTTCCTTTTCTTGTCCCTTGCCAATTTCTATAAGTGATAGTCTCAAGTCTTCCATTTTTTAAGATCCCAATCAGCACACTCTTGGCATCTTAAGATGTCTTTGGCTTCTTCTCAGAGTGAAGGGCTTCTACTTTGTTCATTTGGGACAATTAGAGTTTACTTGTAACAAAATCAGAAATTTCTCTTCTTTGAGACTTTCTCAAAGCAGATCACATCAAGAAGCAAATCTCCAAGAATAAGGTCTCAATCTAGTAATGTCAGGTCAGCACAAGGGCTTACTCAGATTTCTTGGATGTTGATGACGCAATATATGTTTTAGTACAATTAGGAGTTTGCTACCATACTTTCAGCAGGAACATTGAGATGCCATGCTGTTTTTACTAAATTCTATCCAAGACTTTACTTAAGACATTTCAACGCATTCTTGTTGAAGCTGATTGTCGAAATGGGTCATGCTACCCATGGGAAGGGACAGTACTCCTTTACCTTTACCAAACTTATAACTTTTATGTCATCTCCCCTCTGGTGCCCTTGTGAGGCATAGCTACTTGAGTATTTACCATCTTTTCTCAAATTCATGGTCAGTGTGCATATTCTTGTTGTAGCCCATTGCCATGGTGGGTCATGTGTTACCAAAGGTACAATGCCATTTCAGTTTCATCCACATCATTAATACTTCCAAGTCATCTCCCTCTTGTAAGACATGACTGACTGTCTGGGGTACTTACTGTCACATTTTGGTAATACAGTCATACAGATTACAGACATTTCCTGTAGTTACATGGAGTTACATTCTCCAATGGGACTGAACTCTGTTCATGAAAAGGTTTCACCCATGACACGGGATTGATCTCCATAGTCATCATTCTTTTGGATCTAGTTAGGCAGCTCATAAAGGGATTTTGACGTAAGGAAAAATCTATTTCTGGGCGATTGGTTCGTGTCGCCAGCGAAATCCCACCCTGCCCATCCCAACGCTCAAGATTGTCTGCTAACTTCAGGATGGCCACCAGAGGCGCAGCAGTCGGCAGCATGGGATGGAGTAGTAGTAGTTGCTGCCCACTCTGTGGGTCGGCTCCCCTCTAGTGGGGGTTTTGTAGTGGGAGATTTCTATTGGCAAGTGGTTCGTGGTAGTGGTCTCACTCGCCATAGTGTTCATACCGACACCCTCTTGGAGGGTGAGCGAGTCAGTAGTACTGACCTTTTCTTTATTTTATTTATTCTCTGGTATGTGTTAGTACATTTACCTTAGAAATAATGGATTAAAGGATATTTCGCTGGCGACACGAACCAATCGCCCAGAAATAGATTTTTCCTTACGTCAAAATCCCTTTTCTGGGCTCAGTTCGTGTCGCTGCGCGAAATCGTACCAGAGAAATAGCACAAGATTGTAAAGAACAAATAAAACAGACAAAAAAGGTCTCAATAAAAGATAAAATAAAATGAAGAAATATAATTGCTAATAAATATACATATACACAATGATACAGAATAGAAATATTACTTAAAATTAACTTAAAGTTAATAATATTTCTTAAAATTAACTTAAATTTAACATATATATACAGGGCTTACATGGAATATATGTTGAGCTTAACATCTGTGTATAGTTAATATGTACAAAGTAATTAAAGCAATTATAATAATAAATTGAATAGAACAAACTTCGACAATAATATAATAAAGAAATGTATATGACTTAGTATACAAAACCCGTAACCATTGTAAATGAGATGTGTCACCCTAGCATAAAAATAAGGGGACCACATCAAAGAGATCATTATATACAATCAATTGTGAGTGACCCTAGCAAAAAAATAAGGGGCACCCACTGTACCATCATAAGAGCAGCTAAGACTCAAGGTAAACGTAGATGAACATGGCAGGTATAGACAAACTGTTGGGTGAGATAGGTAGAAAGGAGAACTGGATCTTCTACTAAAGATTAAGCAGAGTCGGGGGAAACTATGTTACCCGCCGCAACTGCTGAAAATTTCAGAGCTTCCAAGGACTTTAAGTAATGACGCTTAAATACTGTCGGCGATTTCCATCCGGTATACTTTTTTAAATCATCGAAATTCATGTGTTGGAAATAGTTAATTGAGGTGGCAACTGCCCTGACATCATGTACTTTAGGGAAGGAATCAGGGTTGGCTTGCTTAATAAAGTACAGGATTTGTTGCCTGATACCTTTAGTAGATAAAGTACCACCTTTTTCTCTCATAAAGAGGGGACCCGAAGAGGATGAGGATGTCCTGGACAGAAAGGCTCGTAAGGTCGATACTGGACAAAGAGAGACATCTTGTGGAAGGGGTACAACCTTCCATGGTTCCCACCTCATCAAAGGATCCTCATTCTTTGCTATAAAACTACGTTCCGGAGAAAGTAGAACTTCCCCTGTGGGAAGAAATTCTATATGATTGGGATCTCTGGATAACGCCGACAGTTCTGAAATTCTAGCTCCTGAAGCCAAGCTTAACAAAAATAGAGTCTTTCTCAAGAGCATTATAAATGAACATGATGTATTATCTGTTTCTGAAGCCAGCTTAAGAACATCATTTAAGAACCACGACACTGACGTAGGCCTCACTGAAGGTCTAAGTCTAGCACAAGCCTTGGGAATAGACGAGAAGTAAGAGTCTGTCAAGTCTATGCTGAACCCGAGTTGAAAAATCTTTTTCAAGGCCGACTTGTTTGTCGTAATAGTGCTAGCTGCTAAGCCTTTTTCAAATAAAGATCTGAAAAAGGATATAGCTGAATTGATTGTCATGATTCTAATATCTGATTCTCTCAGGAAGGATGCCAACTTTTTGACTGCAGCATCATACTGTCTCAAAGTTGAATCTCTCTTATCAGATTCCAAGAAAAGAATATTTCGAGGATCAATATTCGCGTCTCTTTTAGCCGCGAACTTCATGAAGTCCATAAAGTTAGGGTTTTGAGAATTCCTGAGGAAGCGAACACAGTCTTCGTTTGTACTAACTGGGAGAGCCTGGGATTGGGAATTCGAAGAGGACAAAGACCCAGTTCCAGAATGAGAGGGTACCAATTGCTCTTCGGCCAGTCTGGGGCTACTAGAGCTACTTGACCCTTGAACGTCCTGAGTTTGTTCAGTACCTTCAGGAGAAGATTCACTGGAGGAAAGACATAAATCTTCTCCCAGTTGTTCCAGTCTATGGACAGGGCGTCCGTGGCATAGGCCAGAGGGTCCAGGTTGGGGGCCACATAACATGGGAGTTTGTGGTTCGCTTGGGATGCGAATAAATCCACTTGTAGACCTGGAACCCTCCGGAGAATCCATGGAACGAACTGTTGTCCAGTGACCATTCCGACTCCAGAGGAACTGATCGGGATAGAGCATCTGCTATGACGTTTCTCACTCCAGCTATATGGGTGGAGGAGAGGTGCCAACTGAACTTGTCCGCCAGGGAGAAGATGGCTACCATGACATGATTCAGATGTCGTGACTTGGAGCCTCCCCTGTTTACACAATGGACTACCACTGCGCTGTCTAAAACTAGCTTTATGTGGGAGTTCTTTGGCGGACGTAACCTTTTTAGAGTCAAGAACACTGCCATTGCTTCCAGTACATTTATGTGAAGCTGACGGAACTGGGGTGACCAGGTTCCTTGAACCTTCTTGAACTGAGAATATCCTCCCCAGCCGCTTAATGAAGCGTCCGTGTGGATGGTAATCCCCGGAGGAGGAAACTGAAGGGGTACTGATATTGACAGGTTCTTGACTTTTGCCCAAGGGCGTAGACGATTCCGCAGAATCTGTGGGACTGAAGACAATTTGTCCCTGGACCTGACATTTGCTCGTGAGCGCCAGATTCTGGTTAGGTCTTTCAGTTTGGCTTTCATCAAGATGTTTGTCACTGATGCAAATTGGAGTGAACCCAGAATCCTTTCCTGGGTTCTCCTTGAAGCAAGTTTGTGTCCTAGAAATTGCTTTACTGACTTCGCTATTTCTTTTCTCTTGGCTGATGGAATCGACAGAGTATGGGAGGATAGATTCCATTGAATGCCCAGCCACTGAAAGTTTGACTCCGGAGTGAGTCTCGATTTTGTCCTGTTTATCTTGAACCCTAGATATTCTAGGAACTGGATTACTTTCAGTGTTGCTTTGCGACATTCCTCGACTGTTGGAGCCCAAATTAACCAATCGTCGAGATATGCTACTACCATGATCCCTTGCGACCTTAGTTGTTGGACGACCACTTCCGCCAACTTCGTGAACACCCTGGGTGCCACGTTCAGACCGAAGGGAACTACCTTGAAGGAGAATGCCTGATCTCCTATCTTGAAGCCCAGATAAGGGCGAAAGTGTCTTGCAATAGGGATATGATAGTATGCGTCTGTAAGATCGATAGAGGTGGTGACGGCCCCACGGGGAAGTAAGGTCCGCACCTGCGAGATGGTGAGCATCTTGAACTTGTCGCAGCGAATGGCCAAGTTTAAACGGGACAAGTCTAAGATTACCCTTCTTTTTTGTGAGCCTTTCTTTGGAACGCTGAACAAGCGCCCTTGAAACTTTAATCTGTTGACTCTCGCTATTGCTCCTTTCTGAAGGAGGTCCTCCGCATACTCCGTCAATTCTTTGGATGGAAGTTGAAGGAAAGGTCTGGGTGGGGGCGGATTCGCAACCCAACTCCAACCCAGGCCTTTCGACACAATACTTTGTGCCCATTTGCTGAATCTCCACCGATGGCGGAAAAGAAACAGCCTCCCTCCTACCTGGAAGTTCTCATTGTTGTTGGTAACCTCCGCGGCCTCCCCGGAAGTGTTTTCCTCTATTAAGGGACCTTCCTGATCCTCTGTGACGAAAGGATCGCTTACCTCTGCCTCCCCTACCCGAGCGGTCATACTGCTGAAAGGCCTGGCCTTCGAACACCTGGTTGAAGGCTGGGGAGACAGCGTAAGAGGTGGAAGGTTGAGGCTGGGGGGAAATCACATAGATAGGCTGTGATTGGGCCTTGGAGGTAGAGGGTTGGGCCGCCTGCACCAACGGAACAGCCGAAACAGGCTGGGCAAAGCGTTGTTGTTTCTTTTTGGTATGGCTGGAAACGTCTGGGTTTCCTCTGAGCCTTACCCCTCACTGCTTGGTCTTGGCGTCTCTTTGCAGTGAGACCCCAACGATCCTTAAGGCTTTGGTTAAGCCTTGTAGCTTCTGCCTGGACCTCCTTTACCATTGCATCGGGGAAGAGGTCTGCTCCCGCCCCAGATGTTGATGAAAGCAACTATTCGGTTCATGCCGAATAGTTGCTTCTTGGAGGACATGCTTCCGACAATTCGTTCTGGCTGTGGCGAACTCAAACATGTCAGACTGTACCGTTTGAGTCAGTGACTTGGTGATAAGCTTAAAGAGTGGCTCGGAACCGTAAGCAATGGTAGCCACTTCTGTCATGGCCATGGTGTTAATAGACCTGGCTAGCCTAGACTTGGCCTCAAACTCCGCCTGAATGAGGCTGTCCGGAAGTCTAGGCAGCTTCTCACCAAACTGATCCATAGCACAGTCTGGTTTGAGTTTGCCCGCCGAAAAAGTGTTGGGCAGGTCTTCCCACAATTCTCCGGTTGAGGGAAGTAAAGGAGATGTGGGGTCCGCTTCCTTTAGCTGTGGTAACGACTCCCCCTTTTGGGCCGCTGGGATAGTGACCGTAGCGATTTTGGTAAGGAAGGGAAGCGGAGTTCCCTCTTCCATTGTGAAAATGGTGAAGGGACTCTTAAAGGGTTGAATCTTCGTGTTTGAACAATCCATGTCCTCTAAGCACCTGAGCCATTCTCTTTGAGCCTGGTCACGTGAATAGAGGACTGTCTCTTTAGGGACCTTGTCATCTCGCGTCATGGCTGCGTCAGTGAGTCTGGCGTAGCCAATGAACGGCGGCTGTAGACCCTCCGGGTAGAACTCGAAGTCCTCAATCCTTCGAGTTCCACACTCCGGAATAGAAATAAGCCCGTCCTGGAAGGGGGCGTATGACGCCACCCTCCAGGGGTTGTTCATAGAGAACGGAGGCAGAGAGTCATGAGGTGGAAGCTGAGCTATACCTGTGCCGAAAGGTGGGGGAGTAGCTAGAGGAGCCTGGCTAAGTTCGGCGATGATGTTATCCTGGGAGGTGATCCTGTCGGACAACCGGGAGAACATCTGCTCCATACTGTTTTTGAGAGAACCGACCAAATCCCCCATGTGTTGTAACAGACCAGCATTGGGATCCAAAGCCGGAGCTGCTGCGGAGGTGGTTGGGTAACTCTGAACAGGTACCAAGGGGAGAGGAGAAACGGCTGACTCCGCCGGAGTATGTGATCTCTCCTTGGAAGACCTACTCCTTGAGGATTTGGAGCCGGACCCAGAAGCTCTAGACCTCTCTGCTCCGGGGTTCGTAGCCGGAGACTTGCGAGATGTTGACGCCGACGACGTCTTTTTGGACGACGACGACGTCTTACTTAGGGTTTTCACAACCGTCTGTCCTTTGACCTTAGGTCTTACGGAAGCATCAGGAGAAGTATAAAGGAGCTCAGCTCCTGTAAAGCCTTGGAAGGAAGCTGGAGAGTTAGCAGGAGTAGAAGACCCAGTGGCGCCCAAGGGAAGCCCTTGGGCGTCCAACGTACCTACCTCGACCAACAGGTCGTCAACACCTACCATAGGTTCAATATTCAGATCCAGTGTCGCGACTTCCGACGAGATGTCCTGGCCTGGTTCACTCAACGAAGCGGCGAGCTGTTGCTGAATCGCCGCCATAGTCGGGGCTGCCTCTGCCGGGTCGACGTAACCCGTTGACTTGCCGCCGGGGAAGATCAGGACAGCCAACCTCTTCTCAAGAATGTAGGGCTGTCCCTTGGCGGCGTTCTTGCCAAAACCGCCGACCCAAGCCCTCAGGGTTGCCAGGGCGGTGTCTCTAACAGCGGGAGCCTGGAAGAGAGGGTATTTGTTAGTTTTAAGTTTAAACTTAAGATTAAAACTTAAGTAATAGGTTTAGACTAAAAACATAGGGGATGCGAGATCCCGTATAAAACAAGCTTAAGTTTAAAATAAGAGATTAAAATTAAACTTAAGAGCTATAACCTTGTAGGGATTAGCGAACGGAGTTGGGAATACTTACCCCGTCTACGAGCTGGCTCACCAGATCGTAGCAAATAGTGCAGGTCTCGTGAAACCAGACTTGAAGATTCCCGTGCGGAGTCGCGCATGGAGCATGGGATCTGCAGACTTCATGCCCACAGGGGTCCTGGAGCATGGCATTGCATCCTGGATGCTCACAGTTGGTGGTCTGTAAGTGAAAAGATACATGAGCATCCTAAAAGATATCACTTACAGGCTAGAGGCTAAAAGAACTCCGCTGCATGCCGGAGCGCGAAAAAATTTTGGGCATAACCCCTCCCTTACCACCTGAATAGGCTAGGACCCCCGGAGAGATCCGGTGTGTAGGTAACGGAGGGATTTGGCTTAAGGTAACTTAAATTAAACTTACTATAGTTTAAATTAAATACTAAATACTTAAACCTAAAGCCATAGAACGTACCGGAATAAATCCGGTGCGCGGCGGTGTTCGTGTCGCGATATCAGCGCGACGGGGTGGTTAGGAAAGACCAACTGTACGCCTGCAGTCCGCCCGCCAGGGTGAACTAGCACCTTTCCACGTGGATGCCGGAGCTCCGGTAAATTAAAGAGCACCAGTAAGCTGGGAAAGGGCGAGAGGGCGAAACAGACTCGAGCTAGCAACGGAGCGACGGAGTAACGACGGAGGGGGGAAGGCCAGTCCCCCCCCCTTAGTCATCCGAGCGCGCCGTGAAGCCAGAGAGAGGTCGGGTCCAGTCTGGGTCTGTCCAGCCCCCCCTACTCCCTCCGCCTAGGGAGAGAGGGAGGCAGGCACGGGTATGTGGAGCGAGCGAGGACAGACCAACCCTCCCCCCCGGCCCAATGGAAGAGCGGGAGGAGGGAAAGGTGACTGGACAGGCGCCTGGCTGCTCCGTGATCACGTAGTGACCACGGAGCGGTAACATGCAATACAATGACACAATATAGCCTAGGATAAAGCAACCAACTAATCAGAGAGATGCTATAGAGAAGCAACCGAACTGAAGAGCGGAAGCAATAGTGGTGGATACCAATAATACATAACCTAGGCTACGTGAAATGCCAGACGCCGTAGGCTAACCTAAAATATAAATAACCAAAATCACTTAACGTAAAGAAAGAAAATAAATCAGTAGGAGAAAAAATCCAGGAGTGTACGACTAACCCGAAAGAAAGTCTACCACTCAAAGCTAGCCGGGGCCGATACTAAGAGCTGTGGCTAGGGTCTGGATGGAGATGCCTACGCAAGGTGAAGAAGACATGCATGCATGACATAAACCCAGTAGGCTGGACCCCTAACATAAAATAGATAACTAACAATAGAGCGTAAGGAAATAAGGGAAGGTTCTGGGTATGGAAGACCAAGAACGAACCCGCCACGAGGCAGAACCATGCTGCCATGCTTCCGACCAAGAGCCCGTATTTATACCTAAAAAACGGCAAATACTGACTCAAGGGCGGAAAAAACTCAATAGCAATAACAACTGATTACTTAACTTAGCTGCTGCGATGGCTGTACGCTCCATGACTGATAAATCCAAAATAGGGGCACAAAAAACAGAGCAAAAAAGGGCACGTGTGTACGCGGTGCGCTAACTGAAAAGGATGGCCACCAGAGGCGCAGCAGTCGGCAGCATGGGATGGAGTAGTAGTAGTTGCTGCCCACTCTGTGGGTCGGCTCCCCTCTAGTGGGGGTTTTGTAGTGGGAGATTTCTATTGGCAAGTGGTTCGTGGTAGTTTGTCTCACTCGCCATAGTGTTCATACCGACACCCTCTTGGAGGGTGAGCGAGTCAGTAGTACTGACCTTTTCTTTATTTTATTTATTCTCTGGTATGTGTTAGTACATTTACCTTAGAAATAATGGATTAAAGGATATTTCGCGCAGCGACACGAACCGAGCCCAGAAATAGCTAATGTGTTTCCCTCATCATTGTAAGCCTTCATTGTAAGGAGCTTTTGTCAATATTCTGTGACAAATGGCAACATTTGATTTCCAACTTACAGGAATCTTAGGACAAGGGCTAACCTTCAGTAACCATCAAAATACTATAAAGGAAGGAGGTTTCTCTTGATGATGTAGTAGTAGAGAGGCTTTGATTTGGAAATGCCACTGACAACAGTAGTCGACCTGAACTATCAGATAGTTCTGGTAGTGACAGTAGTGATTATGGTGATGTTTTTTATATTGTATTTACAGACAAACCTACCTTAGATTATTTTTTAACTTCAAATTTTATCAGAGATGATCATGAATCAGAGGAAATGACAAGAGGAGGAAGCAATTTGTCAATCACCAGAGATGGTATGAGTAAACAAAGAAATTGTAATAAAATTGCCAATGGAAGACCATTGAAGATTAAGTTCATAAAAACTTGCTCTGAAACTTTTATTGGATAATAAATTCACATTTTTTTACAGTGTACCAAGTCTGTAATTTTTTTCTTGAGGTTTTCTTGTGATGAAATTTTTGGCCAAGAAATACATCCAGGGTTTATAATAAAATTTTCAAACTAAATAACAAGAATGGTGCTACTTACATTGAAATTAATTATAAAAAAGCTACATAATTCAGTATTTGAAGAGTTTTGTGACAAATGGAAATGAGCACCATTACTGCCAGGATGCTCACCATTTACAAGAGTATCATACCCCCATACGGCGTTCCTCAGAAACTGAAATTCAAAATTTGGAATAGTTTCTGCTGAATGTGTTATTAGTGTCACCATTGTAAATTGGACCCTCTTTACTGTCAATATTTGGATAGTATAGGTGCATGCTTGGCTTCAGATGTTAAAGCTGCTTAGTTCTGCCATAATTGACATTTAGGTAGAATATGATATATGGAGTTTAAGTAAAACTTTTGAGTCCAAAACATGTCTATACATAAAAATTTTTAAAAGTGTGTGCACTATTTATTTCCATATACAGTATCTGGCTTCTTATAAGTCTCCTCTCAGCATAAGAGAATGAAGAGGGTGCTTTGCCCTAAGTATGTTTGGTGGAGGCTTCCCAGTCTTGACTGATGCAAGCTGTTGTAGGAGAGTATATGTCCTTGGAAAGAAGGGAATATTTAATTATTGTAATGGGTTTATAAGAAAAATTTTTTTCTATAGTTTGATTGTTTCTAATGCAAAACCACTTTTACAGGTAAAATATACAACCAATGAAGAATACTTGGCATCAGTTCCAGAGGAGTCAGGTGTCTCTCCAGATACTGGAGAAGGTGTGGGCATTGTACTCGACATCAAACCAAAACATGCTACTGTTGTACACCAAGATTCTGGTGAGAATAAGATTGTATTAGATGCTTCTCAGAATGAAAAAGGGAAAGAAGCCATCTCTGCACTCTGAGTCTGTGATGACCCAAGAAAAATTTTGAATGCAGTTTGTGAAAACTCTTGAAAAAACATGAACGTTGTATTCTTGGTAGAACTATTATTACCATAGAAGCTCTCAGCCACGTGTAACTCGTGTTTGTGTTAACTCTATAAAAATGTGATTTGTTAATGCAGGTCTTTCACTAGGTACAGATTAAGTGTTATCAAGTCAATATGCTCTAAGAACAGATAGTCGAGTTATAATCTGAGTTGAAGAAGAAAGAGACTTCTATATGTCCACAATCAGAAGCACAATTATGGTACAATATTTTTTTTTTCATACATTACAGAAAAGCAAAAGCACCAAATCACATTAGTGTTACAAAATGCTGCCTCTTTCAATTTTTAAATGAGTTTGAAATCACTGCAAAAGTCACATTCATTTCTTCATGGATAACGTTACTAGAGCCACAAACATTCCCTTCTTCGCCTCCAAGTCTTAAATGCGCCATGTTGGGAGAAGTCTTTAATTTATGGCTTGATATCCTTCCATGTATGTAAAGAGGATTTCTTATATTCTGTATATGTGCCCCAAGTAAGAAAGTATAGGAAACAGATTTTTATTTTTATCTGACTATAAGATTTGTATTGAAATTGCTGCACACTGGAGCATGTTGAAGAATATTATTCATTAGATCCTGCAATAGCACAGATCGTGGTTATGTAAAATATATATTTTTCCAGTAAAATCCAATCAGAAAATCATTAAAAGGATTATTGCTGCCACGAACTATAATTGGTTTGTAGCCATTCAAAATCATTTTAATTTTTGTTATTAGGCCATTTTATGATATTTTGCTCTAGCACTACATTCTTTACAGAATATTTATTTCATAACTGTAATTGGATATTGCACAAGTCAAGTCTTTAGTTAAAGCTGCTCCATAGTTTAATTAATGTCAGAGTAAAAAGAAATTCTTGCATAAATACGGTAAGTTTGGTAACTATTTAAGTTCTCTTTTTAAAATGTTTTCCATTTATATTTCCTACTTGTAGGAATTAAACAGGGATAATTTTACAGGAATATTTGTTTTCCATCCCTAAAACGGACCTTGTCAAGATGCAATGTATAAGATATACAGTCTACCTAAGAATTGCCTGACATTTTATCACTAAAAAATCCTTAAGGCCACAACATTTAAGACTTAAGGCATTTGTATAAAATATAAGCACATAGGCAGTTAAGCATTCACCCTTAGAAAAAATCACAAATTAAGCTGATTTGTATTTTTCCTTGACACTAGCTGGAATTTGTAATTGCAAATTTTTAAAAAGGTAGTTAACTGGTGGTAATAGGGGGGAACTTTACCCCTTCACATGTCATCAAGTACTCTTTCCCATGGCATTAGAGACTGCAGGGTGGTGAAGTTGGGATTATGATAAAATCTTTTACATACTTTGTTTGTATGCCCATGAAAATTACAAATTACTAATTTGTGATTTGTTCCTGAGGGAATATAAACCATCATCTTATATATATAGGAGACTTATTCTTTGGGTGAGAGAAGCCTATTAACTGACTGGCAAGTTGAATCTAGCAATGGAAATGCCATGCTCCTGGTCATGACCCCGACTCCTATAACCTATATAATCTGGCGTATAGATGCAAAATAGATAGGACCATGAGCTAGTGTTCAATATATCTGAAGTCCCATCTAAATTTAGTGTAGCACAAGTTTGAAGGCAACTAACATCTGGGCCAATCATAAAATTATGGCATCATATAACAGCTTTACCACTGCGCCCCCCCCCCCCTCCACCAAATTAAAAGGCTGAGTAGAGGGAGTCACACCTTATGAGCCCAAACTCTAGGATAGAATGTTTGAAGAATGTAGAAGGGGGAGAGAGCCAGTCACTCATCCATTCAACCTCCAGTCCAAGAGGAGCTTGCAGACAACGAAACCTGTTCAGCAGCTACCAAAAGTTCTATTTAAGGGTCCAAGGACCTGCAGGCAACATACCTGGGGTAAAATTAGGTAAAGGTAGCTTAGCTGCCAGACACCTGCTTACATTACCTGTGAACTGAATGTTCATGGAAAGTTTAGGGTCAGGTCCACATACCTGGCTTTATGAGCTCTTCCAAACTGGAGGACAATCCTCCTCACAGGATGGACTGTATGGCCATTTTAATGGTTCATTAAGCTAGAAAGAAGGGTGTTCTGGACACACTGTTGTGCCTGCAACCACTTCAAAGAGACTCCAGTGCTCTAGTTGAAGAGGTCAGGTTCTAATTTAATAGTGCCACAGGGATATGTCTGGGCAACAAAACAGCTCATCCACCTCCCTGCTAACAAATTCTCAAGAGGGAAAGAACCAACAGATTCTACAGTCTCTTTTCAGAAACTGATGGGTTCTGAATTTGCCAAACCTTCATGAGTGAGAATGCTGGGAGGGAGGACTGCTTGAGGTTGACTGATGCAAGTGCAAGTAGAGGCACCATGTGGAACAAGCCTCTCCAGAGACAACAGATGACCTAGGGCTACACATGAAGCTGAGCTGACTTGAACAAGAACCACACTGAAACATCCCTGAGCCAACCGATGTGAAGCACCTCGGTGGCGTGGTCGGTATGGTGTTGGTGTACCACCTCGGTGGCCACGAGTTCAATTCTCGGGCATTCCATTAAGGAGTGAGAGATGTGTATATTCAGTGATAGAAGTTCACTCTCGATGTGGTTTGGAAGTCATAAAACCGTTGGTCTCGTTGCTGAATAACCACTGGTTCCACGCAACGTAAAAACACCATACAAACAAACAGACAACTGATGTGAGTCTGACGGAGTGTGTCTCATTGCTGATATATCTACTAACATGTCTAGGTTCTCTGCATGCTACCTGGGCAAGAACCCCAACTTTTCTTAAGTTTATCACATTCCCATCGACTATTACACAATGGAAGTGGGCTGTCTATTCAAGAGCAACAACACCTCTGAGTATGCCAGAACTAGCAAAATGCCCATATTGACATAGCAAGCAAATACCTTGGTAATGGGCCAAAGCCAACACCAGGGTGAATGCCTGGGGGCTGTCGCCACCTGATGCAATTATCCATGACTTCCAGCGCATTCTTCAACAACCCCATCACCTCTGCTGATGGCTAGAGCTCTTAAGAGATCCTAGAAGGTAGGTCAGGAATGGTACCGGTCCTTCAAAAGTAGCCTGTAATTGTCTTGAAGGACACAGACTACTCAGGTCTCCACCCTCTCTCTGTCACTTTGTCCAATAGCTGGGAAGAGGGACTGCAATCCTTAGCATCCTAACCCCCATCCTTCTTCCCCATCTGCCTACTTAGCCAGAGCTGGATGGATGGATGGATTATGGAATTTAGGGCATAGCCCAAGCACTGGGATCTATAAGATCATTCAGCGCTGAAATGAAAGTATGGCTAGATGGAAAAATGAGAAATGAAATGAAAATGATAAACTAATGACAATCCTGCACTTGAACAGGACTGTACATCAGCAAAGGCCATTTTACTCTCCCCCCAGCATTCCGATAGCCAGAGCTGGAGTGGGAGGCTGAAGAGCTGCGAAGGCTTCTGGTTTCCCCTAGAAGTATGAGTTCCTTGTTTCTGTTCATGAAGGAGAGGATCCCCTTGACACTAACCACAGAAAGTGTAGTCATGGTTCTCTTCATCACTCTACATGACTTGAAGGAGACTGCATGACGGATCTTTAAGGTGTCCATGCTATCTGAATAAGTCTTCTCCACCATCGTTTCAACTTATTCTTTTGGAAAGCATAAAAAGGTACACAAGACTGATTCACTCTACTATGAAGAGTGTAAAATATAAGAATGCCTTCTCAGTGTAAAGTTTGCCCCACCTGACAAGAAAATTGTTGAAACAACTTGAATGGAAGTAATTTATAGCATGCATAACATCCTTTGTTGTGGCAATAGTGGAGAAATAGCTTGCTTGATCTGCTGGACAAAAGAAACCTTCTGATCTATGTTGCAGGGTTAGCCAAAACCAAGACACTACAGGCAAGCTGTGACCATAGCCCTTGAGAAAACTGCCCACCTCCTGAGTGCACCTTAGAGTACACTATCAATGAGATAAGCTCAACAAAGGGGCATGGAAGCTTCCTAAGATCACTCTTTAAACAAACAAACAAACAAAAATTCTCTGACTCTGCCTGAAGGAGTTCTGAAGAAGAACCTTACTTTTCCCAAAGTAAGAGATTTGTTATTACTGCTTATCATTAATTTATTTTTGGAGAAGTCATCAACATTTGGAGTTTTTTTAATTTCCTTGGTGGGTGCACAGGTCGTCATCTGTGCCGGAAGAGCACCATCATAGGGCTCGAGGGTACTCGAATCCTTACAACTGCTAGACATAAAGATTTGAGAGGGGAGGGAAAAAAAATAAACCTGAAAACCTTATAAAGATATATCATCAGCCTTTCATGGAGTTTATTCTTCCATCATTGGCACAAGTGAGAAACCAAATCCCAAATGTCCTCGTCCCTACCCTACCCCACAGGGGATGGCACAACATGATTAGAATGGCCCAAGTGTAAGCCAAACCTGCTTGATAGGACTAAGAGTATTACAAGAATACAATCATCCCCACCCTAATCACATTACGGGCAAACCGGAAAGAATGCTGAGAGTTCTGTACCCAGAACCAGACCTACCTGGAATCCATGGTCCAGTCCTGCAGAATAGTTTCACCTGAAAACTCTCAGGTCCTAACATAATTGGGCAGTTGATGGTCCCACCACAGTTCCGACTATTTAGCTTCGGATATAAACCCATTCCCAGCTATTATATCTTTTCCTATTAGTCAGGTCCAATAAATTTTACAAAAAGTGGAAAATTCCACAAAATTACTCCAAATATATATACATACAAAAATATATGAGACTCTTGGACTCAAAACCTGGGAACTAATTCCTGTGGTTCAAGAGCCCCCTCACCACATCACGGTGGTCCCACATTGAGGGGGGAATACAATTTGAGTTTAACTCTAACACTTTAAACCAACCTCAATATTTTCCACAGACTTTCATATGGTAAGCTGAAGTTAACTCATAATCAATTAAATTTTGTATGGTTGGCCATATGCCAAAAAACCAATGCTTACATGCACTATTGTGCATGCAAACATCAGGAGTCCGTAAAAAACCAGGAACACCCAGTGTGTGCATAGTCAAGTGCATGTGACTTGCCATGATAGTGGTATTGTAATGCAGTGACCTTCCATACATGAAGCCTCTGTTGCATTTACACACACCAGGGTTCATAAGTGAGTACGTCAAGTTATGGATGAACCAGGAACCACCCAAGGGTCTGCAAAATCTTGTGCACACAAATTGACACGATACCCAGTGGTATTGTAGAGTGGTACCCTGTCACACATGAACCTTCTGTCTTCAAGCACAAGATATGGTAGTCATACACATAATAGCAAGAGGGAATCAGCAACTCTTCTCTGTGTACCTCAGCAAAAGTGCAAATGGGAAGGGTCCGGTTCAGTCTTTGTGTTTTGATAGTAAATGGAAAGACATGCTCAGAAAACCTACTGTTAAGGCAACGTATAACAGGTGTCCCACTTTTAAGTGAGCAAATGTCATCATTCGTCCCTAGAGAAGGAAAGCACTCACAGTCAAGTGGAAATCATTGTGCAAGGTCTTCCAAGACCTCGTCTTTTTCCTCTTCCCACAAATGAAAGGGGAGGCAGAAGATGGGAAGAGTTTAATGATGACGTGGAGGAGGAGAAAGATAAGTGATTCCATTTCTTCACTTCTCTCTGTCCACAAGTCTTACTTTCCTCTACTACAGTAGAAGTGTTGGGGCAGGAAGCAGGGTTGGAGAAGTATGGTCTGTATTTGATACCACAGGGGTATACGTATTCACAGGCAAGGTGATTAATACACGAGGCTCAACAGCACGAGATCCTTATTATTAACAGCAGCAAATGACAGGAGACTCAAAATGCTGAGCAAAAATATTTGTCAAAGTCAGTATGCCAGCAAAGATGCCAAAGAACTGATGGAAATAGGTAGTACTCATGCCATCACAAGTTTAACTCCCAAGCCAGAGGAGAACGAGCAAAAGGTTAAGAGAGAGAGAAAGGGGAGGACAGTTTAGGAGAAAGGAGCCGAAAAGAACTAGAGAGACGGGAAAACATCTTTTGGCCTTCCTCTGCCGAACCTCTCTGCTACAGAGACCAACCAGGACACTCCTAGCACCAATACACAACAACAAAACTGTTTACATGAACACCAAGAACAGAACATAAAGCAGCCAAACATCCGTCTAGTTTCTTCAGAACTTGCGTTGTTTATTCTTCGTTCAAATCAACTTTTAAAAAATGCTCATCATGCATACAATACAAAAATTAAGAAGTTTCAACTTTATGATCAATCAGTGTGCAGCAGGATGTTTTAATATGACCCCAGCTGAAGAAAAAATGCTTGATGTCAGAGGTAAGTAGGGGGTTCACTCCATTCACCACCACTTACTAACTACTTTTTTAACAAACTAATCCAGCTGCCTTGAAGACTACTTAAGCACAAAAGTTGTTGGTCTGCATTCCAACAGAAGCAAATAAAAATTATCAAGTACTGCTATTTTGTTATATTCACTGATGTGCACTAAAGTCAGCTTTTATTTTTTATAGCAATGATCACCAGAAACAGAACATTTCACTTTGTGTCTAAGTAGAATCATATTAACAGTGATCTAAGCATTAATTTCAGGTAACATTCAGATGTAAGATATTAAGGTAATGAGATAACGTACAGTATTACTGCACTAATTATTGTGTACACTCTGCAAGGAATGTTAAGATAGTTTTTTTTTAAATCATCGGACATATATTGTTCAATAATGTCGCATCTGGCAACTTTTGAAAGGGGGCGGAGCTTCAAAATCATAGCGTTTGGTACTTTCTAGATTTCCATTAACTTTACACCATAAAGATTCTGTAGAGGTCCTATAATCATTTATAATAGAATGTAGAAACAGGCTCTATATTATTCGTTAATGTTGGTTTGGTAAACGTCAGTTCAGGGTAGAATATCGATCATCCTTTTTTAAAACCTACTGTGAAACCTTTGTATTCATTAGTAATGTTTGACACTAAATTGACGTAAAATTCATACGTAATTAAGGACGGATCTTAAACAATGAGAGAAAGGGTTTTAAAATTTGGCCAGTACTTGTCGAAATCGTAAGGAACAATATAGTAAAGAATGAAATATGACGATAGAGAGAGAGAGCGTGCAAGCATAGGCCTATCGATAGAGATACTTAATTCAATATATTTACTTTGAGAGATTAAGTGGCAATATATTTTCAAATTTTCAAAAGTTGGGGAGAGAGAGAGCAAAATCTTACGTGAAAGCTTAGGCCTATTTATAACTACTTAATTTCATTATATTTTCTTTGGGAGATTGAGTGGTAATATATATTTTTAAAGTATGATTTAGAAGTAGAGAGAGAGAGAATTATAGTATTGGTGACAGACTTGTGATGGGAGAAAGGCAGAAGAAAATACAATGAATTAAGTATCTCTATCGATAGGCCTATGCTTGCACGATATGATATGACTGCCAAGATCGTGCTGCACTATGCTAGATAAAATTTGAAGGATCATAATATTCAACTCTCTAAGAAATTCATACCTTAATCTTTATATCATTTGACAGTTGCCGTAGCATTCAGATTGTAAAAAGACGTGGAAAATTTTAGACACAGGCTGCGGTCATTCTTGCTCTCTTGAAATAGTCTTTACTTTTGAAAATTGGGTTTCATCCACAAATCCTTCACGAAAAAAGCTGTGATAAGTAAAAATATTTATTACCACAAATAACTCAATATGTATTGCACAAGCAATTAAAGTTTTATATCGTGCAAAAAGTACTGTGTTGAGAGATCTTTCAGCCTCGCGGCAAAGAAATGCAGTCGTGTAGGGCTGTAGGCTACTATGAACCGCTTTGTAATGGGAGCATATAGCCAGAAAATCTTTGAGCTGACATGCTACTTTAACCTTGATAAAGATTTTTGTTTAAAGACAGTAGCTTTGTAAACAGCAACTAGCATTTGATCCATGTCAACGTCAAAGTAATCAAAGTGTGAAATCCGTTACGTTAGCCAGTATCCAGTGACTTGCTCTTTCCCGCTCGAAGTTCTTGGGCTCCTCCTCACATCATAGAAAACGCTCTTGCGGATGCAACTAGATTTGCTTAACCTACCTTAGCCGTGGCATTATTGACTGCCATTGACGTCAGCTAACTTTAATCGCTTTGGAATACAAACATGAGTTTGTAGAAACTAAAATAATAATATCATTCACCACTTACGATGATGATGATGATGCAAAACAAGTAAATATTGTCGGCGTCATACATAGCACTACAATCAGAAATTGACATTCTACATACCAGATCTCTATGAACGAATCCATCTGAGAAATTCCAACTACTTCAGACATATATCGTGTTTTTAAGTATCTGAACGATTTTGTTTTGCAGTTTGTACTTATATGATATAATTTGCAGTGTATTTTCATATTCTAGAGTCAATTTAGCAATGTTATGTCTTTTCAGTAAAAACAAATGGAAAATTCGATGAACGAAAGCTAATGAAAACTGTTCATTTTTCTTGTCAAGTGTACACACTTATTTGACACTCCACCAACACAGTGTCAAAGACAAGACTCCCAGAGTGATCTAGCAATAACTAGATGGTCCTCCATTCACAGAATGGATAGCAGAGAGAGTTGTATGCATTAGAGAAAAGAAACTGAACATTATCATCATCAACCAAACAAAAACTTCTTTTAGTTTTCTTCTGAAGATTGAAAAAGAAACCCACAAAATCACTTTGTAACTTGTTTACTTCTAAGTATTTACATTTAGTTTTACTACACACTCTGAGTGTGTAGTAAAACTAAATGTAAATACTTAGAAGTAAACAAGTTACAAAGTGATTTTGAGGGTTTCTTTTTCAATTACCATCATCATTCAGCTTCTACTTCAAATTGGGATTGAGCCTAGGACTCTAGTGTGAAAAGCAAAGGAACTACTGAGCCACAAAAGACATAAAGGCTTAAGTTACAGTATGGTGGGAGAAAGGAAAAGGGATTTTTCCTAGTGGTTGCACCCTCTACCCACTCAATCATATTATCTGTATGTGAAGAAACTTTATGCTTCTCTTCTTTTTCCAGGAGGCCAGCTTGTATATTTTCAAACTTAGACAATATTTGATAGCAAGTTTCTTCCACCTCCAGTCAGATGTCAGTGTCTGTTATTTGATTTTTGCAAACATAAGCATTTCAAATCTTTATTTTCCTAGAGGGTTATTTAACAATAATCAACTTAAAATGGCACCCCAGATGATTATGGACAATCAGAAGTTGTTTGACCAAGTTCTTTCATGGTCACTTCCCCTATTTAAGGTATTTACAGCAAAAGTCAAGGTGCTGCCAACCAAGCCATTTAGCATCCTAATGAAAACTATTAAATGCCTTTATTTTACAATTTTAAACAATTTTTCTGAGCACGTAGTCTTCTAGGATCATCATTACTTCATTCATCCTAGAATATCAGTCATATAAACTTTTTGCTAAACAAATATGCCTTGATCCAGGAGTTGGGTTCAAATTGTGTTCCTTAGAAGAACCATGCAATAGTTACCATCATCATCAGAAATTTTGATACAGCTAACTTAACCTATTAGTTCCCATTGTATAAGAATGTTATGGTAACTCTGCAGGTCTTTGTTTACCTGTTCCCACATGGATGTCTTCAAATTGTAACAATAGTCGTGATTGATTGGAGTAATTTATATGCCACGTTTCTTCATTTGCATTTTCTTTATTTACGTAAATTGCTGCATATTATGGCCTCATGATAATGTGGATATATTTACAAAGAAATGTGCTACAAAAATGTAAAAGAATAAGTTATTTTTTATTAGCTCTAAATTAACAAGCAAAGTAAAAATATCATTCTGTCTTTAGCCATACATCACCAACTTCCACCCACACATGGTTTGGACGAGTTTGCTGAGGTCATTGACACTCTATGAATTATTTTGTCCTAATTTTCAACAACTTGAGCTCATAGAACACCAAAAATATTGTCTGTTACTATGATTATTTTCAGTGTGGTTATAGCAAGCTTGCTGGAGGTTTGTTATACAGTGAATTTAGATGATATGGATAATTCCATATAATAATAAATTCTATACAGGCAGCCCCCGGTTATCGGTGGGGGGTTCCATTCCCGAGGGGGTGCCGATAAGTGAAACCTACCATTAACCAAAACACGGTGATTTATGGAGCTTATGGTGCCGTTAACCGGCTATTGGCACCATAAGAAACATTATGGCACCTCTGTTAAGAATGTTATGGCGCCATAAGGCCTTATAGTGCGCCATAAGGCCGATAACCAGAACTCGGCCTGTTTTGGTGCCATAAATCAACGATTTTATGGCGCTAGACGAGCACCATAAAACCGGATCGCCAATAACCGGGGACTGCCTGTATTATAGGCTATAACAGCTCTTAACGAGTTATGGCATATGCATATATTCTACAAAAATATGCATAATCATGCTTATGTAATTCATGAATAAAACAAGATACATTGATTAACTTGTAAAATTGCAGGGTGAATTTGTTGTAACATTTACCATTTTACAGCCTTAAGGGAGCTACAAGAAATACGTCAAGCCATGTGACATATGAATAGCTCAAGATAACTGCCTCCTGAACAATCCCTTAAAATCTCCCTACAATCAGACACCGACTTCATAGCCATGCGATTTTGAATGCACACCGATATTGTCATGGCTTATGCCAAGTAATGGCATATACTAAACGTGAGAGATTTGAGTTATATTTGATGTACGTAATGCCTTGTCAGTGTTATACCTATTACCTTAACTTCTTAAGAAAGCTGATAGGAATTCGTTTTGATGAGTAATATAGTTTTGTATAATAATATGACTGCGTGATAAGTTTTGTCATCGAATCTTCTTTGATGGCTCCATATATTTTTTTTTTAATCAGTAGGACTATATTAGACTTGAAAACTATCTGAGAAGCATAGACAGAAGATATATAGGCATTAGATTAGACGAGTTGCTTTGAACGAAGAAAAATAAAAAGTAAATGAATAAACATGTGATGTTCTACATCCTGGATTTTGTATCAACCCCATATTTCAATAGGAGTGCAACACTGTCTGTGTAAGTTGAGGGGGAACTATGGTTGAAAGGTAACATGGCATTGGAAATCTCTCGATTTCTGTGGCTAAAAAATTCAAGTCAGCAACTCCTTGAGTTGCCTTATAACTGTTGATTATGTTGGGTAGAAACCATTGGATAAATAATGAGGCATAAATTACTTTGTTTCATAGGCAATGTTTTTGGCTTTTGTATTAATTTTCCCAACATAAAAGAGTAATTTATGCACAAAATATAATTTGTTTGTAACATTAATTTTCGTCTACCAAGAGTCATGGGGACCCACGAAGTTCAAGACTGTACAACTGATGGTTATCTGGCAACTTGACTACAGGGAGGGGAAGGTCTAGAAATCATTGTCTATGACGATACCTCCAATCAAGGGATTAGGAATGATATATTTTGTACTACTGAATAGTATTCAACTCAAAGACGATTCATGGCAAAATTGACTGAAACAGGTTCAGTAGTCATTCAACCAAGCTAAATATCCATACAACTTTTCAAAGGAGGCTGTCTATTTTGATGTGTAATGTTACTAAAACTCTAAATCAATTTTTCCTTTTTAATCAAAGATGCCATAAATAAAATCTAATTTGAATAACCCTTTTAGGTTTAGAAAAAAAATGCAGCACACTGCTTGACAATAGACTAGAAAGCAAACAAGAAAACATTGCTGAAGAATTTTTTTTTTGGTTTAGACTTAGGTCATTTGACGAGTACGTCACCTTTTGATTCAAGTTCTCCCAGAAGGTAGGTAAAACAAAACCTCCTTACTTTCTGAACAAAACTTTCAAAATTGAGATAAAGGAAGCTGTACTGACAGATATAAGCAATATGTGATCTGCATTTGTAATTTCTGCAATTATACTATGCCAAGCAATTTATATGATCTCTACAAGACATTCGACTCATTGCGTAAACCAAACCATTAACCAAACTAATGGATATAATTTAAACATATATACTACAGGATAGTCACAAAGAGCTTCGTAAGAAAATGTTACTACACTAATTCGTTAATTTCTTTCTTCCTCAGTCATGGAAAAAGGTAAAAATCTACATTGACAGCATCACAAAAGCCAGAGGAATACTGAGAAGGGAACCATGTGGGTTAGCAAAGAGTAGAATCAGCTAGATGTTAGTGAAGGGGTACAAAATGCACATAAAAAGTGATTAATTGATAAATACAAAACAAGAGGAGGCATAACAGCTACTTGCAGAGGTTCAAGACAGTGATGGAAAGTAGTTGTTGCAGTCTTTGCCAGCTACAAATGCATTAGAACGGTTAGGGAAGGCACTATAAATAATCAGGTCATGCAATGAAATAGATAAAGGGCCTGTAATATAACCTCTCAACCTGTTTATTGTTGCCAACATTCAAATAACTGAATTTTGCGACGGAAGTCAGCAGAAAACTAAACAGATTTGTTCAAAAGAGGTGTATTTCTAAAACAATGGATTTATTTGCTTACACTACTAGTCAGGTTAATAGGGATCTAATCATGGTAGAATTATAACATAATATGACAGGTCTATGGAATTTAGGCTATTAGGTCTGGTGCTGGGACAATATGTAGGTATTGAGCTATCTACCTGAGAGTGAATTCCATCATAGGAAAGTGATTTCACTGACCAACTCGGGTCCACCAAGCACAACGCATGAACGAAACTACTTAGGCCACCAAGCAGCTATTATAATATATATTGGCGTTCTCTCGATTACAATCTTAAAAAAAAAAATCTAAAGACAGTGACTCCTCCAGTTGCCTAAGAATGATAGACCAAGAGCAAAGGCCCTTTAAACTAACCAAGAATGGTCAAAAGCGAGAGTGGTTGTTTCTGGGGTAAAAAAAAGAAAAAGAAATGTGCTGAATCCAAAAATGGGCGTCTTGCAAGTCCCTGGTGGGACATATGCCTGTAAGACACCATTTACCATCATGACGGCAGCGACAGATTTACGACCAAATGTACATCTTGAGGCAGAACTTTCATTGGTTAATGATACCTTTCCTATTCTGTCATTATAGTAACAACATTTTATAACTTTTAAATTAATGACCCATATCCATAATTAACCCTTAAAGCTTAAATGTCCTTGAGAGGTCATTTAAACTCATTTGATGTCAAAGATAATTTAATGGAACTTGTTACATGAGAAAAGTTAAGCAACATGATGAATAACCTACTAAATAAATTAAAGAGTCTTTATAAATGTGAATAGAATAAGTAGTATACTGTTAACCAAAAGAACATAACTCAGTCACGGGTCTTCAGAAGAAACTTTCTCAATTTCACTTTCTTTTTCCCTGGATCCAATGTCTTTTCATCATCAATCCTACAACAGATGTCTTTTGGTATCTGCTCTCCCTCAAACCAAAGTAAAGTGTATATACCATTTTGAACTCGCCATCCACTATCTTCAGGTTTACAGCGTTGTTGAGAAGTTTGTTAGCATTTTTTCATAACATCAACATAGTTTGAATGACGAATTTTCTGTTACAGTACCAATTGGCAAGGAGGCAGTCCACCAGCAATAAAGCCTTTGATATTTGGAAGTGGTTGTTGGTCATCTTTTGGCTTGCATTTATCACTGAAAATTCAGTATCGCCCTTCATCTACTGAATCTATTTTTGGTTTTCCATAGAGAACACAAACAAATTTCTCCAACTATTTTGAGACGGTTTTAACACTGTCCGTGATTTTGTCCCCAGCTTGGCAAACGTGTCTTGGAATTCCTTGGAGGTATGGTATATGGTTTAATCAATCTTTCCTTTCCTCAGTAATGATGCTATGAAATCACAACCTGTGAATGCATGCAGCCCAGGAAGAGCCATACACAAGTTCCTTCCAAGATTTGAAGCAAATTCACTGACATCTATAATATGGAATTTTTATTCTAAAATTAATATTAATAATACTTACCTGTATAATTTATCTAGCCCTAAATCCCCAAAAAACCGCACCAAAATTTACCACATTGGCAACCCTGTTACCTCCTATTCTGTCCGCCAGTTGGCAACACTGTCGTTGACAGATACGAAAAACCTTCCCTCAAATCAGTTGTGATAGGCAGATCACAAGAATATCTGTGTCCTTACATCTCACAATTACATTGGCACCAGCATATGTTCTTTCAATCCTTCAAAGATGCAATATAATACGCGAGTTGGCCCTCCTCATGACAACACTCAAGATCACCAACTTTTTCACACACTACATGACCATCAACCTCTTTGTAAAAGTAGTACTTTTTTTTTCCCAAAATATATTTCATGACTGTGCAAGACAGAGGCATAGCTATCATTTTCCCTTCCTTCATCAGAAAGTGCAGTAATGACTTCTTAAAGTTATTTCTCAGTGCTTGTTGAAAGTCCTTTGGACGATGTTGCTCAGGGCTCTGTACATTGAGGCTGATTTCACCTCCAAAATTTCCACGCCTTCCACATTCTGTCCTTGATTAAAGGACTTTCTTAGGTGTCACACACAAAATCCACACACTTTGCTTTTCTACAAAGATTTGCCATGATGTCCTTTGCAATTGCGCTATAGGTGGGTGCTATACTCTCTCATGACTGTATTATGAACATTCCATCTACTACACAAGTGTCCACAGATGTAGGTGTCACACTTGAAACTTTACCCTCTAGTATATACTATATAATTTAAATTTGCTGCTTTTCATAACAATTCCATCAATATGTGCTAGTGTAGTGACAATGGTACTGGTGTTAAAGGAAATTTCAAAATTTCATGAAGATCTACCTTCTAATTTAAAGCTAGGAACAAGTCTACCAAATATATAGCTCTTGTCCCTTGGACTTCCCTAATCTTTATACCCTTGGTTGATACTTTTACCTTCATGGTCACATTAGTAAAACTTTTTACTCTATGCTTAGGGATTGGTTTTTCAAACCTGTTGGGATCTGCAAAGCACTCACTGGTAAACTTATCACACCACTCTTTCCCTTTGTCCATACACTGAATGAGGTCTCCTTTTACATCGCCTGGTGCTGCTTTCCCAGTGCTTATACAGTACAAGTTTTCATCACTCAGAGCTTCTTCCAAACGGATTCAGTATGTCTTTTATTCCTCTAAATAGTTTTTGAAGGTCACTGTTATCTCATTTGATACGATAGGGTTTCAGCTCTTGCGGCGTGTCGTTAGTTTTTTTTACACCTGATTTTTTCAGTAGATCACCAACAACTGCACTTGCAGTTTTAGTCTCTATCCATTTTCGACGGGCAGGAAATGACAGTGAGAAAGCCGATATACATGTCGGTCATGATGCTGCATCAACATTTACAGTTTGCTCCAAAGGCATATCCGGGCCATTAGTACGACAGGCCCTACTAAACTAAAGAAATATATGCACAAGATCAATACTATACAGAATCCAATACGTACCATGTAGTTGCTCTATCACATCCAGATCTTTTTTTGTTTGTGAAGTGTTCATATTCATCCATTAGGGTTATATATGTTGGTGTACTTTCTAGATTCCCCATATCAGTAGCTGAGCTCAAAGTATGCAACATTCTTTGTAGGTGTTCAGGTATTGCCCCATTAGTTTTAAGAAAGCTTTGAAAATGCAACACCTGGAAAGCTATGGCTAGCAGTGGGTGTAGTCGTTTGCGGAGGTTGAAGTGTTTTCTGGCAATAAATCCTCTAAGCGATCCAAGTGCCAAGACCTCTATGTCCACAATAATATGGGGTCCTCCAGATTCATCTCTGAAATGTCCAAGTGAAGCAAAATAAGCCATCATGACGTGAAAAGCACCGAAGCATATGAACAGATCATCATATTTTGGAGATTCTTGATCCTATATCTGCATAGCCAGTTTTGTGATTGCCAGATCGTAGGTCACTAGCATGTATGTATCGCTACACTCCTATGTAATAGTCTGTGAATATCTCATCGTTTCAGCAACCACATCCAGTCATGTTGGGGCTGGATGTAAGTTCTCCATGTATCTGACAATCTGGAACGGAAGTTTGTCTTCTGTGATGCATGAATTCCAACCGGACCACATTGGTGTATTGTCAAATAGTTCACATGAAATTACCCATGCTATATCTCTTCTTATCTGAATCAGGCGACTGGGTTATTAACTTCTTCAACTGAATAGTTGAAGGTTGAGGTACGGGGTTTCTTTGGATATTGAATTGGATGAACCATGTCTGAGTCAAACTTTCTTTTTCACTTAAGTTTTTTTGGTGGCATGTCTGCTTGTGTTGTATCTTTACCTGCTGGACTGGTGGTTGATATGTCTTTTTAAGAACATTTTGGTAGCAAATGCCAAAGGTATCACGTAAAGTACCTTTCCCTGATAGGGTTTCAGTGTTTTCAACATAATTGTTTCATGCTGTACCTGTGGAAAACGTGGCTCTTGAACTATTATGATGCACACAAACGTTTTTGCACTGTTCCCATTTGGTCATGAATTAAAACATAAAAAATCCAGTATATATTTTTTAAAGCATTAATAATTATTTAAAAGTTATAAAATGTTGTTACTATAATGACAGAATAGGAAAGGTATCATTAATCAATGACAGTTCCGCCTGAAGTAGTCACATTTGGTCGTAAATCTGTCACTGCCATCATGATAGTACATGGTGTCTTACAGGCATATGTCCCACCAGGGACTTGTAAGACACCCATTTTTGGATTCAACACACTATTTTACCCTAGAAACAACCACTCTCGCTTTTGGCCATTCTCGGTTAGTTCAAAGGGCCTTAGCTCTTGGACTAAGATATTGGTTAGAAACACTTGATATATATTGGAGAATGAATTCTTGTTATTGTAAGCTTTCATCTTGGGCTAAGTTATTGATATATTATCATTTATTTTTTTTACCTCAAAACAGAAACATCACGAGTAGAAGCAATCTTTTTTTTTCCATTCAATTTTCAAAATAGCTTCTATTGTCGAATTCATGAAGTAAATTACCAGCAAGGATGAGCCATCATGAAAATGAAACTGAAAGAAGATTCTGCAAGAGGGCAAGCCTTGGTCATTACACATAGGTTCCCGGAGTGTAGAGAATATTTTTCCCTTCTTTTTGACTTCAAGGTGAATAGCAGTTATCTGAAAACTCTTATCATAGGCTTTATTTACATGTTCAGTGAAATAAAACCAAAGATATTATGTATCGAAAAGTGGCAACTAAATCCTCCCCCGCCCCCTCCACCGGTACGGGTTTGAAAATAACCAGGACAAGTCTGTTTAGACCTTCTGAAGGTCTTTCGACGCTGTCTTTACTGTTGAACTTCTTCATGCCTGCATCCCTGTTACTTGTCGGATGGACTTCGTCTGAAGCATTTTAGAAATTACATTTGTATATTAAGTTTAGCTCCTATATATATAGAAGGGAACAACATTCACTAAGTAGTAACTGGAGTATAAAGCATTGAAAATGGGACGACTTATGAAAGAGACTAAGTGAAATGCCAAAAACTCACCTACATTTTTGTTAGTATAGGGTAGACGTTCACCTTACAAGAAATTAACTTGTGATGAACAATAATTAGAAATAAATCCAATTTTTACGGAGATTGTTGTTATCCTAATTTTAGTACTGTAAAATGTATTTTCCTTTGAAGCTCGTAATATAACAATGTCGAAAATTGTATTTTTCCTAACTATACAAACCTGAGGTCCTTTACAATAGGAATGTAACTTGCAGCAGCTGGAACCGGTCGTAAGTTTCGAACAAGGGAGTTCGGTAGTTAACTGCTTGTCCAACAGTCCGTGCACCGCGCGACTGGGAGGTGAAGATCCACTTTGCTTTAGGCCCAGGAAAAAACAGTGAGGGGTGGGTGGCATGAGGCGGGACTATGTGTAAAGGACCTCAGGTTTGTATAGTTAGGAAAAATGCAATTTTCGACAAATTGTTATTTGTTCCGATATGAATACAAACCATCGGCCCTTTACAATAAGAAGACTCACTTCTTGGTGTTCGTCCAACCTTGGTTCCCTCCCTGGTCGTAAGAGCAGAGGGAGGGATCCTAGCCTCTGCCCAATGATCGGGGTATGTACCGCAGGATCAATGGTCAGACCTCTGGACCCAAGTAATAAGAGGGAGGCAAGCGTACCTCTTAAAACTAGCAAGCAAGAACTTGTTCCTATTGCAAAAGGCAATATGAAATCATGGGTTGTCTGTTGTTGGCTTCCACTTCCCCCCCCCTTGTTGGGGGAAGTGGTGGATACTTCGTGGGCTCTTGGACGAAGGGTACGGATGTTGTCACTACCATCAGCTTCGTATGCCTTCCTGATCACCTCACGCAGCCAGAAAGAAAGTGTTTCTTGGATACTTCTTTCTTGGTCACCCCGGTGCTAACGAAGAGGCGTCGACACTCAGGCCTGAGGTGCCGAGTTCTCTTCAGATAGCGCCGTAGCGCCCTCACAGGACAAAGCAGCATCTCATCCGCATCGTTGTCAGTGAAGTCCATTAGGGAGGGGATTGTGAAAGACTTGAATCGGTCGTCAGGGACCGAAGGATTCTGAGTCTTTGCTACGAAGTTCAGTACGAAATAGAGCGTCACAGATCCCTATCCCCTGGAATGCTTGACATCGAAGGAAAGGCCATGCAGTTCCCCTACTCTCTTCGCCGATGCCAGGGCCAGCAAGAAGAGGGTCTTGAGGGTCAGATCCCTGTCTGACGACTCTCGGAGTGGCTCAAGGGACTTTGAGTTAGACTCCTAAGGACGAGAGTCACGTCCCACCCCGGGGGCCTGAGTTCCCTGGGTGGGCAAGACCTCTCGAAGCTCCTCATAGCAGGGAGATCTTGAAAGAATTCAAGATATCCACTCCCCTCAGTTTCAGGACTAGGGCCAGGGCGGCTCTGTATCCTTTGACTGTGGGGACGGAGAGGAGCTTCTCTCGGCGAAAAAACACGAGGAAATCCGCTACCTGCTGAAGAGTGGCTCTGAGAGGAGATAGACCCCGTCTACGACACCAACCACAGAAGACGGCCCACTCTCCCTGGTACACAGCTGCAGAGGACTGTCTGATGTACCCAGCCATCTCTGTTGCTGCTCGGCGAGAAAAGCCTCTCGCTCACAAGAGATGGTGGATAACAGCCAGCCGTGAAGATAAAGGGACTGGACTGACTGGTGGTACCGTTCCATGTGTGGCTGGATGAGAAGATTGTGCGAAGGGGGAATCTCTCTCGGTGCTCCTGCAAGAAGAGCCAGCAGGTCCAGATACCAAATGGCCTGAGGCCATTTGGGAGCCACCAGGATCATCCGGAGATTCGGGGTGACCAGCACTTGGCTGATCATCTTGCGAATCAGAGAGAACGGGGGAAAGGCGTAAACGAAGAGGTTGTCCTACGGGTGTTGAAGAGCGTCCTCTGCAGCTGCCCATGGGTCTGGCACAGCAAAGTAGAAAACCTGAAGTTTCCTGTTGTGCCGGGTGGCGAACAGATCCACGACTGGACACCCCCACAGGTTGAGGAGCCTTTCCGCCACGTCTGGGTGTAGGGACCATTCGGTCCCTATCACCTGATCCCGACGGCTGAGCTTGTCTGCTACTACATTCCTCTTGCCTGGAATGTAGCGGGCTGACAGCTCTACCAAGTGAGCCACGGCCCACTCGTGCACCTGCAACGTCAACTGGTGCAACTGGAGGGAAACTAGGCCCCCCTGTTGGTTGACGTATGCCACTACTGTGGTGTTGTCGCACATCAACACCACCGAGTGTCCCATCAGACGGTCCTGGAACTCTTGGAGAGCGAGGAACGCTGCCTTGAGCTCCAGGACGTTGATGTGAAGGTGGTTGTCGTGATGATCCCACACTCCTGCAGCCAGCAACTCCTCCAGGTGTGCGCCCCATCCCTCAGTTGATGCGTCTGAAAACAGCAACATCTCCGGGGGGGGGAGTGCGGAGAGGCACTCCTCTTACGAGGTTCCTGTCATCCAGCCACCAGGCTAGGTCCTGTCTCACCTCCTCCATGAGGGACACGGAAGCACGGCGGGTCTCTTGTTTGTGACCAACTCTCCTTCAGTCTCCACTGGAGAGACCTCAGGTGAAGACGCCCGTGAGGGACTAACTTCTCGAGTGACGACAGGTGGCCGATCACGGCTTGCCACTGCTGAGCTGGCTGTTCCTGTCGAGACAGGAAATGGTAGGCTGCCTCCCTGAATCTGCTGATCCGCGAGTCTGCAGGGAAGACTCGTCCTGCTACCGTATCGATCAGCGTACCCAGGTACTTCATCCTCTGCTTGGGCTCGAGATCTGACTTCTCGAAGTTCACCACGATCCCCAGATTGCGGCAGAACTCAAGGAGTCGATCCCTGTCCCGTAGCAACTCCGAGCCGGAGCTCGCCAGGACTAACCAGTCGTTGAGATACCTCAAAAGATGTATCCCTGACGAGTGGGCCCAAGCAGACACCAGAGTGAACACTCACGTGAACACCTGTGGGGCGGTTGAGAGACCGAAGCAAAGTGCCCTGAATTGGTACACCGTCCCATCGAGGATGAAGCGGAGGTACTCCCTGATGGAGCAGAGCGTGCCATCTCCATCGTGAACCGAGACTGGTGAACGAATCGGTTCAGGGGAGAGAGATCTATCACCGGGCGCCAGCCCCCCGAAGACTTCTCCACCAGGAAAAGACGGCTGTAGAAGCCCGGTGACCGATCCCTGACGATCTCCACAGCTCATTTGCTCAGCATGGCTTGGACTTCCTGCCGAAGTGCTACGTCCTTGGATGTTCCAGGTACGTAGGTCTGAAGGTGGACCGGGTTGGAGGTGAGGGGTGGCCGAGACTCGAAGGGTAGTAGATACCTCTCCCGAAGGACGTCTACTATCCAGGTCTCCGCTCCATAGCGCTGCCATGTTGCCCAATGGCTCGCCAGGCACCCCCCCCACTTCCGGCAGCAGGTGAGGGGGAACACCGTCCCTAGCGTTTCCCACCTCTCTTAGACTTCTTCTTCCCAGCTCCCCCTCGTGAGAAGGAGGGCTGGGAGGAGGGCTGGGAGGAGGGCTGGATATGGTCACTCCTAGAAGAAGTTGAAGGCAGAGTCTTTCCCCTGGGCTTCGACGATGCGATCGTCTTGGCCGCAGAGGAAGCGCTAACCAAGCTCTTGGGCTTGGCCGCAGTAGCTCGAGGCTGCCTGGTGTACTAGATGGTCACTGTCATCAGTGCGCCGTCGCTCCACCGCAGCGTCCACCATCTCTCCAGGGAAGAGAGAGGAGGAACTCCGCACCGGTCCGTTGCGAAGACCCAGAGCCGCCTCACGCCCAGCCGTCCTGGTCACTTGGGTGAGGACTGTGTCCCTACGCTGAAGAACCAGGCTGGCCCACAGGTTTGCCATCTGGTGGGCTAGGTAGGAGATGGCTCTACCTCCAGACTGGCAGTCTCTCGAAAGCCGGGTCACCTTAAGGAGTGATATTTCCCGAGGTGGCTGCGACCTTAAGACACCGTGAGGGACCACAGGTCTAACCATGAGACTGCTTGGAATACCGCCATGGCGGTTGATTCCAAGGAGAGTGCCTCTTGCTGTGAGAACCATAAGTTCTCCAACAAGAACTGCTGCAGAGAAACCCCCGGAGTTAGCCTAGCTAGCTCCGGGTTAACCTGTTTGGGCGGCAGAGGGTCCTCCGTGGCACGTAATATCTCCTCTGTCGTAGTAGAGGCAGGGGAAGTAGCTTGGAAGACCTGCCAGACCGTGGCGAACATTCCTGTCCGGAGACGAGAGAGTCCACCTGGCCCAACATGCAAACGAGCTCTGGATCTCGGGAGTGACTGCGTCTTGTGGAGTAGGACCGTCAAGTCCCTCCAACAAGAGCGCCTCCCGAGACCCTCCTCCTTCCGAAGGAGGAACTCCAACAGACCCCTCCCGGTCTCCTCCTGCCACTTGCGAGTACGACCTGGTCGATATTAAGACCGCGCCAGGCTCGTAGGGCGTCGTGGTGGGACCGTGAGGAGCACACTCCTCACTGTCACTCCGGATCACCTCGCTCTTCCCGGCGTAGCCTGAGGAAGTTGAAGGGATCGGAGAGGAAGACCTGACGCTCCCCCCTCCCCCACTGGCAGAACCGGTGTGCTTGGGTGGCTGCAGGCGATTGCCAACCCGCGGTGGCAATCGAGCTGCAGGCCAGAGAGCGGCTGGACCAAGAACAACGGCTCTGGTCCCGAGCATCAGAGGAACTGCTACTGGTCCCCCTACCCGCCCGGTACCGGTGGGAGCAGCGGTCAGGGGACCGGCAGAGTCCGCTGTCTCGGTGGGAGTGGGGCCTGTCCTCACGGCACGTCGAGCCGCTGGGCCGGTTCCGGCGACTGAGGGGGACCTCTTCCTTGTCTCAAACCGCGGCCAGTCTGGGACCATCACGTCAACCCTGGGAACCCCCGTATCGCTACGAGAGCGATTGCTGGCCTGGCGGGAGTCACCTGAGCGACTCTCACCTGTCTTTCGCTCCGTGCCTCGGTCCTGGCACAGAGCGAACTCAGAAGCCTGGACTTTGGCTGCACGGTCACCCGCAGGCAACCGCACACTCGGTACCTCTCGCGAACGAGAGTCCGTGACGGAACCTGATGCAGCGGCAGAGCCCCTAGCACCAGGTGAGGAGGTACTGGTGTTAGCCGGTACCCCTCTGGTCCCTGTCTTCTTCTTCCTAGCAGAAGGAAAGACGGGCCCCGCTCCCAAAGGAGCGGGAGGACCAGTGGAAGACCCCCCTCCCCCGTCCCACCGGAATGAGACGGGCCCTTAGAAGTTCCCGAAGGAGACTTCTAAGGGGGGGAGGAGACAGCCTTCTTCTTCCTCGGCCGTAAAGACTTGGAAGCCGAAGGGGAAGAGGCAGCAACAGACGACGACGAAGAAGACGATGAAGACGACGACGACACCTTCCTCCTCTTCCTCTTCTTCTTCGTCAGCTTCCTCAGGACAGTCGTCAGGTCCTCCATCCAGGACGGAGCCGGGGCAATTGCCGAAGCAACACGGCCCGGTTGCATCTGTCCGGAAGGACCTGCGACTGGAGCAGCAACACCACGGGCAGGAACGACGTCGGCAGGGGCTGGTCCAGGTACGGCAAGTACAACAGGTACGGCAGGAACAGCAGGTACAGCAAGAGGTGGGGCAGCGGCCAGCGACCTCCTGGGTACTGGTGGCAGGTCCAGGGGCAAGCTCTTGGGGCACCGGAAGTTGGGGGCTGAGGCAAGAGCGGTGAACCCGGGTGGCGGTGCTACGACCCTCTTGGAACGCTAGGAAACGGCGCCTGCACTGCAGCTGAAGGGGTCACCGTTGTAAAATGCTGCGTATAAACCAGGTGAGGAGGGGCGGTATACCCTGGGGTCGATACGTTGGTGGTTACCGGACCATGCGTAACCGGAGCAGAGTCACTCGCCAGGTGAAGCAACAGCCCCGAATACTCGGTGTCCCCTGGAGACCCAGCGAGCACCACACCTGGCCGAGGTTGTCACCCGCGGCAGTCGCACCTGAGGAGGCAAAAAATGGGTTAGTAGGAGGGGTTCCCCCGCACCCGGGGGGGACAAGTCCCACCCCGAGCGAACGGAAGACCCCGAGTACAATTGGATGTCGGGGTACCTCGCCCCCTCCTCCACGCTCGACGGATCGGGCGAAGAGAAGGAGTGAGAACCCCCCCCGCAGGGGAAGGAGCCATATGCGGGAGCTGAGATGGAAGGAGAAAAGAAGACGACGTGTCCGTGACCAGGGGAGTAGCCGGAGAACTTTCCGATGACTCCCTGGCAGGCTTATGTCACTTTCTCCCCTCCTCAAAGCGTGCCCACTGCTCAGCGCGAGAGCATTCGTGCCCACGACACCAAGCATACAATTCATGAGGATCAACCTCCAAGAAGGAGCAGAAGGCCCCACACTTATGACCCTCCACACCAGGGCAAATCCTGCGGCTGATGGGGGGCGTGGGGAACTCTCCAGCTCATGAGAATCCATAATAATGGTAATAAAATACAAAAGCACAAGTACTTACAGTATTTTACATAATCACACAAGAATAGCAAACCAAGATTGAAGAAACAAAGCATACGACAAAAGGCGGGGAGAGAGAAGTGGAGAACACGTCTGTCACCCAGCGCGGCCGAAAGCAAAGTGGATCTTCACCTCCCAGTCGTGCGGTGCGCGGACTGTCAGACAAGCAGTTAACTACCGAACTCCCTTGTTCGAAGCTTACGACCAGTTTCAGCTGCCGCAAGTTACATTCCTATTGTAAAGGACCGATGGTTTGTATTCGTATCGGAACAAATCAATATTATGCTTATATAATAATAATAATTTGTCATTACAATGTTGCTTGTTTTTAACAATGGATTTACTGGACAAAATAGATAAAACAAACTGTCATCGATATACCTCCAGCCAATCAAGCTCTTCATAACAAAACAAAGTAGTCCCAGAGAAATTGCAAACACCCACTGCAGTATTACCATAACAGTCCCAGTAAAGCTTACCAATAGCCTTACGTTGTGTATCGAAATTCCTGGAGGGAACTGTACATTGATCTATAAGGGTGATGGTCCTTTCCTTCATGATTGCATGTTCATGTCCATAGTTATCTTCTTGTGATGCTGGATTACCTGTTAAGTATGGTTATAAACAAACATTCACAATGAAGTGAATTTTTGCTAAGAAAACTGCAATATGTACTGGCAATGAATGCACAGTATATCCTTAATGGCTGAAAACATTACTCAAAATTCACAGCGCTTGGTTTCATGCACTATAATCTACAGGTATATTAGCAAAGCACAAATTCTCTCCTACCTGTGTTTCAGACCAGCAACATCACAGCACTGTGAGGTAAGGATTTTCAGTCTGTTTTCTAATTCAGTTATACAATAATTTTAATGCAGTAGCAATATCACAAGTACCAACCTAGTTTGAATGCTTTTGGGGGGAGGTTATAAACAAACATTCACAACTTCAAACATTCATAATGAAGTTGTGAATGTTTTGCTAAGAAAATTGTAGTATGTGCTGGCAATGAATGTACAGTAAATCCTCAATGGCTGAGAGCATTACTCAAAATTCACAATGCTTGGTTTCATGCACTAAAATCTACAGGTATTAGCAAAGCACAAATTCTCTCTTAGCTGTGTTTCAGACCAACAACATCACAACCCTATGAGGTAAGGATTTTCAGTCTGTTTTCAAATTTAATTATACCATAATTTTAATACAGTAGCAATATTACAAGTACCTACCTAGTTTGAATGCTTTTGGGGGGGAGCATTTTGAATCAGCTCAGTCTTGCCCACATTGTAAACCTGAAGAGAATTATGCAGTGGTCCTCTCATAAAATCACAATTTTTGGAAGTAAATTGTATTTTTCCTAATTTTACAAACCTAAGGTCCTTTACCTAAGGAATTACTTTCGGCGTAGCTTGAATTACAGCCGTTAAATTCTTGAACAAGGTGGTTAGGCAGTAACTACCATGTGGCAGGCGTGTAGGCTAGCCTGCCCGGATGTAAACACTCCACTTTGCCTTTCGGCCCAGGTTCAGATTGAGAGGTGGCATGAGGTAGGCATGTATGTAAAGGACCTCAGGTTTGTTTAGTTAGGAAAAATACAATTTACTTCCAAAAATTGTGATTTGTTTCTACACGATATACAAACCCTCGGTCCTTTACAAAAGGAAGACTCACTGATTGTTGGGAGGAATGTGAGTAAACCTCTAGAACTGACTGGAGTTCTACACACCTAGGCTACTCCTCCTGGTCGTAAGAGCGAGGAGGAGTGCCCTGCCTCTGACAACTTGATTGGAGTATAGGAGCTGCATGATCAAGAGTCAGACTTCTGGGCCTGTTCGAAATGAGTGAAGAATCGTAACTCATCCGAAAATGAGCTGTGAAGAATATTAGAGTCGGAGGCATTCAAGCAAAGTTCTGGGAAGGGTTTGCATTATTGTCTGTCTCCTTCCTCCCCTTGCTAGAGGAAGGAGCGGGATTGCTTCTATGATTCTGATAAACATGAAAAGGATGCTGTATGTGTAAGCTTACCGCATCAATCGCCTGACCAACCAGTGTAAGTTCGATCCTATCCTCAACCCGAAGGAAGGGGAGTGGAAGGACGAGGTGGGGAAGGTGGAGAGGCCAGTCACTCTCGCATCCTTCTTACCTCTAGAACTGCACACCATAGGCGAGATGCAACTTGTCCTCTTGAAGGAGCTGGGTAAGCAAACACAACCTGCAAGCATCCACCACCGGTCCAAGGAAATGAGGTTCCAAGGACCTGTGGGCAGGCCTGAAGGAAAAGATAAATATGGTTGCAATGAAACCTTATCTATCTTCCTGTCTGACATATTCTTCGGATTGATGACAAGTACCCATCCACTGGACTATCCAATTGCAGAGAAGTCTCTCAGTCTCCTAATATTCGAGGAAAGATGTGTCATTGGATGCTTCTGCAATGGCAGTCCGCAGCGGATAAAGACACCGACACTCCATGATGGGTGTCGATCCTTATGGGTACAGGAACATGCCAATAGGACAAAGTAATGACTGATCTGGATCAACCAATACAAAGTCCACAGCATAGCTCATGACGATCGCGGACGCTTCAACAGCTGCTGACTGACTGCGCTCAGTGTGAGCTGTCATGCATCCGAGACGTAGTCACATGACACTCACCTTTGGAAGGGTTATGCCAAGAAACCATACAAATCGTCTATATTGTTCGCCACTGATGTTGGGAGATGAGATGATGATTCTCTCAAGGCATGCACCCATCAGATGTAAGTAAATTGCCTTCTAGAGACCGAGGTCCCTAATGGCAAGACAGAAGATGGCTTTAATCCCTGTTGTTTTACAGAGGACTGATAACGCTAAACAGCTATTTCATTGCTGTTCGGTGGGAAGTTGGAGTTCGCAATGAAAGCGGAGTGTCTTTCAGTAATGAAAACACAGGGATTGTACTGCCTGAAGAACCGCTTCTCATGGGCTGAATCAGGGAGAACATTTCTATTACTTTGGAAGCAGAGCTGGCAGGACAGGGAACAGGCGAAGTCTTCCGTTATTCATCTACAATTCGGGGTGAACAAAGATTAATTGCACCTACAAATTACGAGATGTATTTTGAAGAAAATCAGATTGTCTGAAGAAATCATTCTGTGTCATCGTAGCTGCAGGTGCGATGAAGTGGAAGACTAGGCAACAGACTTCTGATACCGTGAGGTGAACAGAAAGATGATAAGGAGTCTATGATAAGGAGTCTAGTGAGATATCTCTGTCTGAAAATTCTTGCAACGGCAAAAGGCGATGCAGGAGATGTATGCATACATGTATGAGAGAATTCCAACCATCCAAAGACCTAAGTCTGTGATTGCCGGGCAGAGATTCGATTTGGTAGTCAATCATCACAGAGGAGGAGAGACAATGCCCGACCGAACTATCTCGGAGAGCCAGCCATACTGGTTGAGGCGGCAGGCAGGCAGCCCATACACCACTAGCTCTCGCTAACTTGTCATCCTGAGTTGCCAGGTAATCCAATCCATGAAGGAATGCATTCAGCTAGAACCATCAAGCGCAAGAAAAATACGCTTGAGCATTTCCATTTTAACAGAAATGGGAGTGAAGAAAACCGTCCTATTCGTTGAATACAAACGCTGTGGTGGTGTTGTTGTAAACAATACCAATAGTGTCTCAAAATCGAAACCATTAACTCTTGGGAGGCTTGCAAGGCAGTTCCGAGTTGTAGTTTTCAATTAAGAGAGGATACTATTCGTCTCGGTCACATACCCGTAGAGTTAACCATAGTTATGTGTCTACTACTTGGATAATTCAACTGATAACAGAGGCATGTCGCGAGAGACGAGAGAAATATACATAGTATATTTGTAGGTTCCTCTACATCGACCTCCAGCCTAAATTCTCTTCCATTCGAGGAACAAGAATAAGGACTGGAAGCAGACCTCCTTTATTCTCTAATGACGAGAGCGAAGGTGAAGTTTTCCCGAAGGAAGACTACTACAGTGATAACAGGATACCGAAGATGACTAGTTCAAGCCGAACTGGATGTTCCCAAAACAGTAGCACTGGAGAGGCATTCAAACTCTCGGAGCTATCCATCCTGAACAGATTGACGTATGTTCGGTAAGATCCTAGGATTGAACCAAAAACAGTCTCTCGGGTTCGAATTCCGAGGAGTAAACTTCACCGAATTCCTTTTATTTCCTAGTTTCATTGTTATAACCAAGAAGTAAGGGAAAAAGAGAGGATGATTCACTGTTATTGCCCGTTCTATCCCAGGGGTGACCGCGTACTGAGGCGATGGACTGTCAGGTCCATCCAGGCCGAGCCCCTCCCGAGATATTCTTCTTTCAGCAGCGGACTTCCTTCGAACACTAGAAATTCCAAGAATTAATGGCTTAGCAAGACTCCTGAGTTCATAATAACAATTACCGGGAATGTCTGTCTCGACAGTGTGTTTGGAAATTACAGGAAAACCAAAACACTCTTGAGACGCCAGAAATTCCAAGGAATTCGAGCATTCGGCGAGATTCCCGATTATCATAATAACAATTATCAGGAATTTTCGTCTCGCCCACTCTGGACCGTGGTCTCATCCAAGTGTTTGCAGATCATAGAAGACAAAAACACTCGGAGAGTGCTAGAAATTCCGAAGAATTTCAAGCGCTCGGCAAAACATCCCAAATTTCATCAGACGATCATTGGGTGGTGGTCCTCCCAATTCCCGTAGAAATCGAGGAGGAATGGGCAAGATCCTTCCTCAACGACATGGACTTCTTACGTCCGGTAGGACCCGAAGGTCCCTCTAGGAACACAGTCCCTGACACTGAATCCTACGGAGAACGCTCTGCAGGATCCCTCCCATTCCCGTCACAGCCATAGGAAGAGGGAATGGGGGAAGAAGACTGGATGCTCTCGCTCGCCTTGTCAGTGATGGCCACTCCGAGAGTCTAGGAAAACGTTACCGTCTGGAAAATATAAATTTTCATGATAAAATTTACTATTTGAAAACTTACCTACTGTTAAAGTTAGCTCATATCTCCACGCCGATAGGCGAGTCGGCATTTAAAAGAAAAGAAAAAAATGATCGCTTGGCTGACCCGGAAGACTGTCTAGTTTCACCTGTTCTCCACCAGGTGTGTTCGAATGTTTTAGCTCTAGTCAGAATTCTCCTTGACAGCCCACTAAATGTGGGGAGGCTGGGTGGGGTCTACTTTAACAGTAGGTAAGTATCCAAATAATAAATTTTATCATGAAAATTTATATTATTTGAGATGAATCTTACCTACTCTTAAAGTTAGCTGATTCCCACATTGAGATAAAGGATGGTGGGTAGTGCAGCTAGACAAATTCCGCTCAGCCAAGCAAGCTAAGAGTTTCTTGTATGAAACTCAAAACATTCTTACCTAATCAGGAATCCTTCCTGGATAATACTGCCGCCAGGAGGTCGATTCCCTTCAGGGTGCAAGGCTCTCATGTGTGTGCAGTCAAGAGCAGCCTTGCGGAGAAAACCACTTCATTTTCAGTCAGAATGAATAGATGTGGCATGATGGGACCCCTGTGCCTGGGTCCGAAAGCCCCCAAAATTGACCAGTCAAATACAAAGTAAATACCTATGATACAAAGGTACGCTCCTGTACAACAAATGTACCTTCATGCTCCCCAAAAAACCAACACCCGGGATTAAAATAAAAGAGGCTAAACGATTGCTCCGAAACGATTGCTCTTTCTTTCGGTTCAGGAAAAGACTTTACCCGCTATTACTAGAGGGTTAAGGGCTTTAGTTTTCAAACGCAATTTCGTCATCTTTAAGATAATGAGCAGCAACAACCGAATTACAATTCCACTGAGCTGCATTAATTACATCCTCAAGAGACAAATTCTTTAAAAAACTAAAAGTAGCAGCAACTGCTCTTACACTATGTATATTTACCTTCAATAAAGGTAAGATATCTGGGTTTAGTTTCTCATGTGCTAGTCTTATTAAATGCTTAACAAAAAAAGACATTGCATGCTTAGATAAAGGAGTGTTAGGTTTTCTAACGCTACAAAATAAATTATTAACTCTGCCCCTCACAAGTTTTAATCTATCTAAATAAATCTTAATAGCTCTAACCGGACAGAGGAGGGCTTCTTCTTTCCCAACCAATAAGGTCAAATTTGGAATTCTTACCGTTCTAGGTGGAAGTTTAGCCTTGACATCATTCTTAGCCCTGAACAAGGGCTTAAATGATAAAACCACCATCTCTCTGGGGAAGAGAGAGGAGGAACTCCGCACCGGTCCGTTGCAAAGACCCAAGGCCGCCTCGTGCCCAGCCACCCTGGTCACTCGGGTGAGAACAGCGTCTACGGAGAACAAGGTTGGCCCACAGGTTAGCCGTCTGGTGGGCCAGGTAGGAGATGGCCCTACCTCCAGACTGGCACAGTCTCACAAAAGCCGGGTCCCCTTCAGGAGTGATGTTCCCCAAGGAGGCCACGGCTTTCGACACTGTGAGGGACCACAGGTCGATCCAGGAGACTGCTTGGAATGCTGCCATAGTGGTAGATTCCAAGGCAAGTGCCTCTTGCTGCGAGAACCAGAGGTTCTCCGACAGGAGCTGCTGCAGAGACACCCCCGGAGTTAGCCTAGCTAGCTCCGGGTTAACCTGTTTGGGCGGCAGAGGGTCTTCTGAAGGCACATAGAAAAGTCTCTGTTGTGGTAGAGGTGGGGGAAGGAGCTTGGAAGACCTACCAGACTGAAGCGAACCTTCCTGTCCGGAGACGAGAGCGTCCACTTGGCTCAGTTCGCTGTCGGCCAAGGCTGATCGCGGCAGACCCACTGTCGTCCTGGGTTCCTTTTTGGGTCCCCAGAACGACTCCAAACCCGATGTGGGCTCGGAAAGTAGGAGCGAGGTCATTGTGCTGACGAATCAGCGCAATACCCTCCGCGAACGACCTCTGGATCTCAGGAGTGACTGCATCCTGCGGAGACGGACCGTCAAGCCCGTCCAGCGAGAACGCCTCCCGAGACCCTCCTCCTTCCACAGGAGAAACCACAACAGACCCCTCATGGTCTCCTCCTGCCACTTGCGCATACGATCTGGTCGGTCCTAGGACCGTGCTAGGTTCATTGGGGGTCGTGGCGGGATCGCGAGGGGTCCTCGCGATCACTCTTGATCGCCTTGCTCTTCCCGGTGTAGCGCGAGGAAGTTGAAGGGATAGGAGAGGAAGACCTGACGCTCCCCCTGCGCCCACCTGCAGAACTGGTGTGCTGAGGGGGCTGCAGGCGATCGCCAACCCGCGGTGGTGATCGAGCTGCCAACCTGGTCGAGCAGCTGGACCGAGAACAGCGGCGACGGTCCCGAGCGTCAGAAGAGCTGCTGCTGGTCCCCCTCTCCGCCCGGTTCCCGTAGGAGTGGCAGTCAGGGTACCTGCAGAGTCCGCTGTCACAGTGGGAGCGAGGCCTGTCCTCACGGCACACCACGCCGCTTGGACCAGCCGAGGCTGGTTCAGGCGACCGAGGGGACTGCTTCCTCACCTCAGCCCGTGACCGGTCTGGGACCGTCAAGTCAGCCCTGGGTACCAGCGTATCGCTGCGAGAGCGATCGTTGGTCTGGTGGGAGTCACCTGAGCAACCCCCGCCAGTCTTCCGCTCCGTGCCTGGATCCTGGCACCGAGGGGACTCGGTTGCCTGGGTCTTGGCTGTACGCTCGGTACCTCTCACGAACGAGAGGCCGAGACGGTACCTGACGCCGAGGCAGACCTCTGGCGCCAGGCGAGGAGGTACCGGTGTTAGCCAGTGCTCCTCCGGTCCCCGTTGTCTTCTTCTTTGCGGAAGGAGAGATGGGCCCCATTCCCGAAGGAACAGGAGAACCAGCAGAAGTCCCATCCGTCTCACCGGAGTGGGATGGACCCTTAGAAGTCTCAGGACGAGCCTTCTTGGGGGGGTTGGGTGGGGGGGGGCTACCTTCTTCTTCTTCTTCGGCTGTGGGGCCTTAGAAGTCGAAGGGGAAGCGGCGGCAGACGACGACGACGACAAAGAAGACGATGACGACACTTTCCTCCTCTTCTTCTTCGTCAGCTTCCTCAGGACCACCGTCAGGTCTTCCATCCAGGACAAGCCGGGGCAGTTGCCGAAGCAACAGGGCCCAACTGCACCTGTCTGGAAGGACCTGGGGTGGGGGCAGCAACACCATGGGCAGGAACGACGGCGGCAGGAACTGGTACCGGCACTGGAGCGGCAGCATACTCAGGAACAGGAGGCGGGGCAGGAACCAGCGGCATCCTCTGCATAGGAGGCAGGTCCAGGGGAGAGCTCTTAGGACACCGGAAGTCAGGGGCTGAAGCAGGAGCTGCAAAACCAGGTGGCGGCGTCACAGCGGGCATCATCACCTCCGGCAGCAGCGCCTACACAGCAGTTGTCGGGGTCACCGGGCTACGTGCTGGTTTGGTTTGTATGGTGCTTTTACGTTGCATGGAACCAGTGGTTATTCAGCAACGGGACCAAAGGCTTTACGTGACTTCCGAACCACGTCGAGAGTGAACTTCTATCACCAGAAATACACATCTCTCACTCCTCAATGGAATGGCCAAGAATCGAACCCGCGACCACCGAGGTGGGACGCTAATACCATACCAACCACGCCGCTGAGGCGCTTTGGCTACGTGCTGGGTGTACACCAGGTGCGGCGGAGCAGCGTAGCCAGGCGGGGACACCGTGGCTACGTGCTGAGTGTACACCAGGTGTGGCGGAGCAGCGTAGCCAGGCGTGGACACCGTCATGGTTGTCATGGTGGTCGGGCCGTGGGTTACCAGCATGGGCCCCCTCGCCAGGTGACTCAGCAGCCCCTGAACCGTCGGTGTCCCTTGGAGCCCCATTGAGTACCAGGCCCATCCAAGATCGTCCCCCGTGGCAAGCAGATATGAGGAAGGAAAAGTCAGGTAAGTTAGTGGGGGGGGGGGGGGGTTCCCCTCGCCCAGGGATGTCGGGGTACCTCGCCCCCCCCTCCATGCTCGACTGATCGAGAGAGGAGAAGGAGCGAGAAACCTCCCCCGAAGGGGAAGGAGCCATACGAGGTAGCTGAGATGGAGGGAGAAAAGAAGAAGACATGTCCGTAACCAAGGGCGTAGCCGGAGAGCCCTCCTCCGACTCCTTGGCAGGCTTACACGGCTTCTTCCTCCCCCCATAGCGCTCCCACTGCTCCTCCGACCAAGAAACACATACATCACATGTCTCGGTGCGAGAGCATTCTCGCTCTCGACACCGAGTACAAAACTCATGAGGGTCAACCTCAACAGAGGACCGAAAGGCCCCACACTTACGGCCCTCCACACCAGGGCACAATCTGCGGCTGATGGGGGGGCAAGGGGGTCTCTTCGGCTCTTGGGATTCCATTTCAAATCACAATAATCACTGTATGATATACAAAATACATGTACTTACGTATATCCTTGCACAAATACACACAGTAAGAGAGAAAGAAAAAAGCCTTCACGCAGTGAAGCAAACAAAGCATACGACAAGAAGCGGGCAGAGAGGCGAGCAACACATCCATCCACCTACGTGGCCGAAAGCAAAGTGACTCCTCTCCTCGCAGTCGAGCTGACCGCCAACTGCCGGACAAGTAGTTAACTACCGAACTCCCTTGTTCGAAGCTTACGACCGGTTCAGCTGCCGCTAAGTACCTTCCTATTGTTAAAGGACCGAGGGTTTGTATACGTATCGGAACAAACTGTCTTTAGAGTCAGATCCCTGTCTGACGATTGACGTAGGGGCTCACATGGAGCTCGAGTGAGACTTCTCAGGACTAGAGAAAGATCCCATGCAGGAGGCTTGAGTTCCACTGTTCCCCGGAGAACAGGACTGTTTGAAACTCCTGAACAACAAGGAGACTTCCCAGGATGAAGAGATATCCACACCTTTCAGGCGCGACACCAAGTCCAAGGGAGCTCTATAGCCTCTGATAGCTGAAAGAGAAAGATCTTTCTCATCCCTAAGGAAGATCAGGGAATCCGCTGAACAGAAGCTCTTGAGTGGAGAGACAACACCAAACACAGTAGACTGCCCATTTCCCTTGGTAAACTGCTGATGAAGATTTACTGAGATAGCCAGACATCCATCCTGCAGCCTTTTGAGAAAACCCTCTTGCTTGGAGGAGATACTTGATAGTCTCCAGCCATGAAGAGACAAACTCTACTGACTGGTGAAACCTTTCCACGAGGTTAGCAAAGGAGCCGTCGCCAGGGGGGAATTTCTATTGGAACCTCTGAGAGAAGAAACAGGAGGTCTGGGAACCACTCCGCTTGAGGCCACAGATGTGCCACAAGGGTCATTCTGAGATTTTGAGAATTCATTACTCTGTTCAAAACTTAATGAATCAGGCAAAACGGAGGGAAGGTGTACACCTAGAGATTGTCCCAATGATGTTGTAAGGCATCCTCTGCTAGAGCAAGAGGATACGGGACCACTGAGCAATAAAGCTCCAGCTTCCTGTTGAAGTGAGTGGCAAAGAGGTCTAGCATAGGCCTTCCTCAAGCATGAAAAAGCTTGTCCACCACGTCCTGATGCAGAGAGCATTCCATGCCCAGGATTTGGTTCCGACAACTCACCGTCGGTCACCACATTCCTCTTGCCTGGAATGTACCTGGCGGAGAGACACGGCCATGCAGAGAAGGCGGCGAACCACTCCTTTAACTTGTACCTCTTCCACTGTCCCGAACACGTACATGTGAGGACGTGTGAGGGCGAGACAAACTGTGTAGAGAAGTCGATGAATTATTCTTCCCACCAGCATGTACATGTACGGGAGAGGCACGGCTGTGTGGAGAAGTCGGCGAAACACTCATTTCACCCACATGAACACGTACGTGACAGGGGAGAGATGGCTATGTCGAGAAGACAGCGAAGCACTCCTCTCACTCACAGACGACAATGCCACAAAGTGCATAATTCTCCAACATTTTACTTGATGACGTGAAGGAGAGGGAGATGAAGAAGCAGGAGATGGGGGAGAGAGCTCTTCCCCCTATGATGTCTCTTGCTAGAAGTGGGAGGGGAAGAATTACTCCTACAACTCTTCTTGCCAGAGAGAGCAGAATACCTCTCAAACATAGCTTGAAACGTCTTTGATGGCTCAGCGAAAGGAAGAAATGACATAATAGGCAAAGGAGATGACGTCACAGCAATGGAAGAAGGAGACGCCACCGCAGCTGACGTCATAGGCTGAGAGGATGCTCGGAGTGACGTCACAGTATCTCGAATGTCAGCACTGGTCGAAGGCCTCACTGGCGGAGCGATCAAGTGTGACCCAGCAAGCGTTGACATTGACACAGATGTCCCGCTAGGAGGCAGCACACGAGAGCCAAAGTAATGTAGGCCTGGAGGAGGGGGGACTGCCAATAGGGGGGGAGCCCGTAGGCCTAGAGACGCCCAAACAGCCGCCATCTTGTTTGATTCTAAATCTGAAAAAAAAGGAAACAGAATTAGAGGGCTCCATGATAACAAGAAGCACACACATACAAACACACTGTAACAAAAAGAAATCACAGGCAAACAAAGCAACTAGCTTGGGACAAGAGCAAATGCGACTACTCTCCAAGGCGGTCAAAGAAAAAATAGCACATCACAAGATTCTAAGCCTGGTCAGTGACCAGCTTCCACCTCATATATGCATGAGTGGCCAAATGCCAAAGCTTCCTTGCTTTACAATCTTTTGATTGTTTTTAACCGGTTTCCAGCTGGTGCAATAAGATTATCGTACTGTTAAGACCAGGGTATGGAAGATAGCACTTTGGTCAATGCTGTTGGGGATAACCTGAATGTTGAACTCACTTGCTGAATTGGGAAAGATTCAGCAAGGTTACAAATGTCTATAGGAGCACAGCATGGATTCTACAATTTTTTAATTATAGTTCAACCAATGTGAAATTAACTGATGAGTTGACATTGGAAGAACTCCAAGAGGCAAAGAATAGGACTACTGTCCTCATGCAGAAGGAATTTTTCCAAGAGGAATAGAAGTTTAATGAAGGGGTAAGAAAATCAAAACTAGGTTTCATACACCAGTTGAATCTTTACTATCACAGGGTAATAAGGTGTAGGGGTAGACTAGAACATATGCAGTTACCCAAAGGTACGAAATTTCCAATACTATTGCCGAAGAGTTGCAATGTTATTTGGGTAGTTATTAAAGAAAATCATGATGCTAATGCTCATATGAATGTAAATGCAACTGCGGTGAGTGTCAGGCAGGAGTTCTGGATCCCACAGATTAGACAGGAAGGCCATATAGGCCAAATGTGATTCCGTCATTACCTGAGTTCAGGCTGCAATGTGAGCAACCTTTTAATACCACAGGTGTGGATTACACCGGTGCATTATGGGTTAAGGAATGGAATATGTTATTGTTATAATATAATTAAGTTTGTTCATACTTACCTGGCAGATATATATATAGCTGTATTTTCTGACGTCCGACAGAATTTCAAAACTCGCGGCACACGCAGTGGGCGGCCAGGTGGTAGTACCCATTCCCGCCGCTGGGAGGCGGATATCAGGAACCATTCCCATTTTCTATTCATATTTTATCAATGCCCCTGTCTCCTGAGGGGAGGAGGGTGGGCACTCTAATTATATATATCTGCCAGGTAAGTATGAACAAACTTAATTGTATTATAACAATAACATTTTGTTCATGCAACTTACCTGACAGATATATATATAGCTGAATCCCACCTTCGGATGGTGGGAAGAGACAGAATAGGATTTGTAGGAAACTAAATTAAGTAGATGATATACACCTTGGTTCCTCACCTGTTAGCAAAGTAGACTCTGTGATTACTGTCACTTAAGCCTGCTTCTGCTTAATCAGAGTTGCCAGCCAGGTGGAGACCTGTAGTGCTGGTGCGCTCTGGATGCTCTGTCAACGGGGACATGACCTCAACGTGACAAGACCATCGAACCATACATATGAGGGCTATGAAGCAACTGACCACCACCTGACCAACTAGCCAAAGACCCCCTGAACACTAAACTAAGAGATGGGAGATCTTCACACAAGACTCACCAAAAACCAAAAACAACAATTAAAAAACTAACCTAAAACCTAACTAAGGGATAGGGAAAGAGCTACCTCCAGCCCCCAAGACTGTGTCTGCAGAAACGTATGGCCCAAGAGAATTGCAGTCGTCATAAATCGTTCTCACATCCCTTAAGTAATGTGAGGCAAAAACAGAATTGCTCCTCCAAAAGGTGCCATCAAGAATGTCCTTGATTGACATGTTCTTTTGGAAGGCAAGAGAGGTAGCGACAGCTCTGACTTCGTGAGCTTTCACTCGTAAGAGGCTCAAATCAGTCTTCTGGCAAGATGAATGAGCCTCTTTAATGACGTCCCTCAGGAAGAAAGCCACAGCATTCTTAGATAAAGGTAATTCCGGTCTCTTCACAGAGCACCAGAGATTACCTGAGGGACCTCTTACCTCTTTCATTCTATGAACATAGAACTTGAGAGCCCTGACAGGGCACAGGACTCTCTCTGGTTCTTGGCCCACCAGACTTGACATACCCTTAATTTCGAAGCTTTTCGGCCAAGGGTTAGACAGGTTTTCATTCTTTGCCAAGAAAGTTGGACTCAAAGAGCAGACAGCGTTGTCTCCTTTGAAGCCCACTAGATGACTAAAAGCTTGGATTTCACTAACTCTCTTCACCATCGCCAGAGAAGTTAGGAAAAGAGCCTTCCTTGTCAAGTTCCGAAGAGACGCTGATTGAAGAGGTTCAAACGGACTTGACATCAAAAGCCTAAGAACTACGTCAAGGTTCCATGAAGGCGGTCTCGCTTGAGGAATCTTCGAGGTCTCAAAAGATTTCAAGAGATCATGAAGATCCTTGTTGTCAGAAAGGTCCAGGCCTCTGTGCCTAAAAACCGCTGACAACATGCTCTTGTATCCCTTAATGGTCGGGACTGCTAATTTCTGCACGTTCCTAAGAAAAAGCAGAAAATCGGCTATCTGGTTCACAGAGGTCGTGGAAGAGGAAACTCCCTCCTTTTTACACCATGCCCTGAAGGAAGCCCACTTCGATTGGTAGACAGCTCTTGTAGATGCTCGTCTTGCATTTGCGATTGCTCTCGCAGCTGCTTTCGAAAAACCTCTCGCTCTGGCCAACTTTTCGATAGTCTGAACGCAGTCAGACCCAGAGCGGAGAGGTTTTGGTGATACCTTTCGAAGTGAGGCTGTTTGAGTAGATCTTTCCTCCAGGGCAACGTCCTTGGGAAGTCTACAAGGAAAGACATGACCTCCGTGAACCATTCTCTCGCTGGCCACATCGGGGCGATCAGGGTCAACCTCGTCCCTTCCGAAGCCGCAAACTTCCTCATGACTTCCCCCATGATCTTGAATGGTGGGAAGGCATACAGGTCTAGGCCCGTCCAACTCCATAGCAATGCGTCCACAGCGATTGCTTCTGGATCTAGGACCGGGGAGCAATACAGAGGAAGCCTCTTCGTCCTCGACGTCGCAAATAAGTCGACCAGAGGACGTCCCCACAACTTCCAAAGATTTTGACACACGTCTTTGTGTAGGATCCATTCTGTCGGCAGGATTTGGTCCTGACGACTGAGAAGGTCCGCCCTGACGTTCTACACTCCTGCTATGAATCTTGTCAGGATCGTGATCTTCTTCACCTTTGCCCACAGCAGAATCTCCTTCGCTAGGTGAAACAAAGTCCGGGAGTGTGTTCCTCCCTGATTCTTCAAATACGCGAGGGCTGTGGTGTTGTCTGAATTGACTTGAACGGTTTTGTTCGTCAATCTTTCTTCGAAGAACTGCAGAGACAGGAAGATCGCTGCAAGTTCTTTGACATTGATGTGCCAGACTGCCTGTTCCCCTCTCCAGGAGCCTGACACTTCTTCCCCTCCTAGTGTTGCTCCCCAGCCCGCAATGGAAGCGTCTGAAAACAACACTAGGTCGGGGCTCAGAAGACTTAGGGATAAGCCCTCCTGTAGCTTCTGAGGATCGAGCCACCATCTTAGATGGCTCTTTATCGACTCTGAGATCTTCAAGATCGCATTGAGATCGTCCTTGGCCTTCCATTCGTCCGCAAGGAAAAACTGGAGAGGCCTGAGGTGCAGTCTTCCCAAGGAAACAAACCTTTCCAGCGAGGAAATGGTGCCCAGCAGACTCATCCATTCCCTCGCCGAGCAAGTTTCTTTCCCCAAGAAGGCTGAGATTTTCTCTAGGCCTAGCCGCTGACGTTCCTGGGATGGAAACGCTCGAAAAGCCACTGAATCCATCTGAATCCCCAGATACACAATGGACTGTGTCGGGGTCAGATGCGACTTTTCGAGGTTGACAAGAAGTCCCAGGGACTTCGCTAAGGCTAACGTTAACTGAAGGTCCTTCAGACACTTTTCTCTCGACGACGCTCTGATAAGCCAATCGTCGAGGTAAAGGGAAACTCTTATCCCTGAAGAGTGTAGCCACCTCGCCACATTCTTCATGATTACAGTGAAAACCATCGGAGCCGTGCTCAGGCCGAAACAAAGGGCTCTTAACTGCCACACTTTGTTACCTAAAACGAATCTTAGGTATTTTCTTGAAAGAGGGTGGATCGGAACGTGAAAGTACGCATCCTGCAGGTCTAAGGACACCATCCAGTTGCCCGGTCTCAAGGCTCCCAGAACAGACTGAGGCGTCTCCATCTTGAATTTGGTCTTTTCCACAAAAAGATTGAGCCTGCTTACATCTAGGACTGGACGCCAACCCGACGACTGCTTTGGTACTAGGAAAATCCTGTTGTAAAAACCTGGAGACCCCAGGTCCGCGACTTGTTCCACCGCTCTTTTCTCGATCATCTGTTGTAAAAGATCGAACAAAACTCGTTTCTTTTCTCCCTGATATGACGGAGAAAGGTCTCTGGGAGTCGTGGAAAGAGGAGGAGGATCCAAAAAGGGGATCTTGTACCCCTGCTCCACGATCTTGAGGGACCAAGGGTCCGTATCTCTCTCTCTCCATGCTCCCGCAAAAGACTTCAGTCTGGCTCCGACTGGTGTCTGAAGGACATAACTTTCACTTAGATGGCTTGGGTTTAAAGGAAGCTCTTCCTCTTGCAAGCCCTCTCCCTCGAGGAGCTGCTCTCGAGGGAGGAGCCCCACGAAAGGGTTTAACCTTCTTCGGAGGTCGCACAAAAGATGAAGTGGAAGGAACTGCCGGACGTCTCGAGGACTGGGCTAAAAGGTCCTGTGTCGCTTTTTCCTGCAAGCTACTTGCTAGGTCCTTGACCAAAGTCTGGGGGAAGAGATGGCTCGTAAGAGGCGAAAAGAGCAGTTCCGCTTTCTGAGCGGGTGTAACAGATCTAGCTGTGAAGTTACACAGCAAAGCTCTCTTCTTCAGGAAGGCAGTCCCAAAATGAGAGACAAACTCCTCCGAACCATCCCTGACGGCCTTGTCCATGCACGATAGCACGCTGGACAGCTCCCCCAAACTGAGAGAATCAGGGCTTCTAGATTGCAGATCTAGAACTCCCAAGCACCAGTCTAAGAAGTTGAAGACTTCAAGAGTCCGTAGCAGTCCTTTCAAATGATGGTCTGTCTCCGTAGGGGTCCACGACACCTTGGCAGTGGATAAGAGGGACCTCCTCTGAGAATCCACTAAGCTAGAGAAATCCCCTTGCGCTGAAGACGGGATCCTCACACCCACGTCTCCTTTGGTCTCATACCAAATACCTCCTTTTCCGCTGAGTCTAGAGGGAGGAAGGGTGAAAGTTGACTTGCCCTGATCCTTCCTTTGTTCCATCCAGTCCTGGAGTTTCTTGATGGCCCTCTTGGTGGAGAGCGAAGTCTTCATTTCGACAAACTCTGGGGTCTTACATGACTTGGAAGACGAAAACTGCGAGGGAGGAGACTTGGGAGCTGCAGGCTGAAACTTGTCCCCGAAGGACGAGCGCAACAGCCGCACAAGAACCTTGTAATCCGATACTAAAGACGCAGAAGAAGGTTCCTCTTCTACCGAGTCAGCAGGACTACTCAATTCTCCTTCTTCCCTAATAGGAATAGGAGACCGCCCCTCCGGAGAGGGCGCACGTCCAGCGGGTCTGGCCTTGATCAAAGACCCCCGTTGCTTCACAGCAGAAGCCTCATCTAGGCTGCCTTCCTTGCGGCGAACCTTACAGCTCGAAGGAGGCAGAGCGTCTTGACGGCGATGAGCGTCCTTGACGGCGCCCGAGGCCGCCTTACTACTAAGAGAAGTGTCCTTACGCTTCTTACACAAAAGAGTAGACTTAGAAGAAAGCGTGTCTTTGCTAGTCTTAACTATCTCTTTACAAGGAGACACGTCACTACGAGCGTCCTGGTGCACGTCTTCTTCCTGCTCGGCGTCCTCCGAAGCGTCCTGCTGAACGTCCTCAAAAGCGTCCTGAGCGTACTCAAAAGCGTCCTGAGCGTCCTCTCGAGCGTCACGGCGAGCAGCCTGCCCATGACGTTTAACGAAAGCGTCCTGACGACCCGCTTTCTTAGCGGGCGAATGAGATCGGCGATTCGCCGAAGGAGACGCAATTGGAGAAAGAGACGAACGAGGAAAGGGAGAAGGAGACTGCTTCGTCCTCTTGACAGGCAGCCTAAGGTCCTTCCTCCGCTTAGGCTCGACTGCTGCTGGGCGAGTCCTCTGAGCCATTAGCGCTGACAACTGGTCCTGAAGGGACAAAAGAATATTCTTCGTAGGAGAAGAACGAACAGAGGGGGCAGGGCTGATCCTGCGAGAAGATGAGGGGCGAGGGGACGCCTCCTTCCTTCTCACAGGTACAGCTACCTCTCTTCTGAGGCGGAAAGGCGTTATACGCATCCGGAGAAGAGCGCAACGAAACTGGCGAGACAGGACGTGAAGCGTCCTCACAACGAAACGTCCTTTTCAGCGGATGCGAGTCTCTCCGAGCGCTCCACCCCTTGCGCGGGGAGGACGCCTCGGAGGACGAAAAACAGTCCTTAAGGAGATGCGCCTGTGCGCGCTCCTTGGCAGCCTGGGAACTTGCAACAAGGCCTGCCGAAGGGACGCCAGATCGGTGGGGAGCCCCCGTAACCCTCTTGCGGCTTTCGACATATCCCCTCCCTGATTCCTGGGAGTCCGATAGCGGTCTAGGCCTAGAGGCATTATGGGGCCGATCTGATGCCCCCTCCACAACACTAGGGGCACGATCACACACATTCACAGCGCCAGTTTCTAAGGCTTTCACTTTAGTCTCAAGAGTATGAAGAGACTCCAAAATCAGAGAAAGGGCATTACCTTCTCCAGACACAGAATCAGGGCCCGAATGCAACAACACAGGTTTAGGAGATACAAAATCTACAGGTGTTAGAGCAGGTGAAATATTAGTTCCCTTACCTTTAGTAGAACCACTCCTGGAGGAAGACCTCCTGATCCTATCGCGTTCCAATTTACGCCGATAGGAATCATACACCTTCCATCCATCATCGGTCAATCCATCACATTCATTGCACTGATCATCCACCAAACAAACATGCCCCCTACAGCCCATACATACTGTGTGGGGGTCTACCGATGATTTCGGTAGCCTCACCTTACAATCACTCCTCTCACACACTCTGAAACTCACTGCACTTGATCCAGACATTACGTTTACAGAAAAGTCAATCCAAAATCAAAAAACAGTTCACTATTGCGTATGCCAATCCAACAATCCAGAATCAATAACCAAAAGTCAATCCAGATACTTAAGTACGAGTTCAATCCAAAAAACCTAGGCGGAGGTCTGTAAACAGTTGTTTACCGACCGGCGACAGAAAAAATATGAATAGAAAATGGGAATGGTTCCTGATATCCGCCTCCCAGCGGCGGGAATGGGTACTACCACCTGGCCGCCCACTGCATGTGCCGCGAGTTTTGAAATTCTGTCGGACGTCAGAAATTACAGCTATATATATATCTGTCAGGTAAGTTGCATGAACAAAATGTGATTTAGGCATAAAGCCAAGCATGGACCCACAGAGTCATTCAGCGCTATGATGACAATGAATCAAAATAGAAATATAATGAGTTTTATGGAAATTAAATAAATAATTAAATAATGAGCTTAATGGAAATCATAAAAATTATGAGTTTGTAACATACCCTAATGATGTTTAAAGCAGTAAAATCAAGAGATTTGATTTTTAAGGAATTAAAAGTTGCCATATATAAGATAAAAAAAATTAAAAATTATATCTATATAAAATTACAAGATACTTTTATAAAATCCACAAGCCTTTAAAAAACTCATAACATGGCCAACATCAATGTTGTCTCCTAAAATTTCAGACATAGTTTTACCATCTAAAGGTACATTGACCTCTCATTTACATACCTGGTGCAGTGAACCAGAATGTGCTCAACTGTCAAAGGACTATCACAGTGAACACACACTGGAGCACTACCACCATTAAGAAGAAAACTGTCAGTCAGTGGGGATAAAATCCTCAGCCTTGTTAAAAATAACTTCAGTCCTCCTGTCGCTTTGATAGGATGATTGCCAGAATCCTACTCGAGGTCTAATAGGCTTATATCATTCTATTTATATGCCTGTTAAGTCTTGTGACTCGTTCCTCATGAGTTTTAGAAAATTCTGCAGCAGAAGTTTCCCAGCACTTATGTTGAGTGACACCACCACCACGTTTGTATCAGCTTCAGAACATCTTAGAACCATGTTGCAGACAATGTAACTGGAAGTTCATTCCAGCAAGATCACCATGGTTTGGTGCTATATGGGAAAGGCTGATAGGACTTATGAAGGCATGCCTAAAAAAGATCGTAGGCCAGGCCTTACTCAGTTTTGAAGAAATGACCTGTGTATTAGTGGAACTGAAAGACTATCATTAATGATACATACCCAGGAACTTGAATCAGTTGGAAATTTTGACCCATAATCATTTGATTCTTGGATGAAAGCTTAAATCTCTGGTGATCCTATCTATGGACAGAGAGAGTTCAACGAGAAAAGATTCCAGTGTCCAGGTTATGCGACAACCTATAAAAAAGATGGAAGGGAGTCCTTGACAATACTAAAAGAGACCCATCGAGTAGGAACAATGGATAGCTCTCACTCCAGGATAGGGGAAGTAGTCCTCATTCATGATAAGGGGCCAAGGAGCAAGCAGAAGTTGAGCCAAGTGGTTGAGTTACATATGGGGTGAGACAAGGTCCCAAGAGTGACTACTCTAAGAATGGCTCATAGCCAGCTCATGAGACTTATAATTAAGTTATACCCTGCTATGGCAGGAGATAGGAAAGGGTGACCCTATGAAGAGGATACTCAGCTAAGTCTCTGCCCGAGCAGAAGCGAGAAAGGCATTTGATAAAAACGGGACTTGTAAATACGGTAAGAGTTTTTCTTGCTGGGGAGTATGTCAAAACTTCGACAAGAGAGATCGTACTTTGCCCCAAGTTGTAATGTATTTTTGCATATATTTTCCTCATTTATGTAAGTGCAAATGCATATTGTATGAAAGGAAAATATTATGTTTTGTTATAGTTGTATTAAGTTAGGAAAAGCATTGTGTTTGGTTGTTTCATGTATTAGTTTGTAAGTGTACTTGAAGTAGCTCTTAATTACTGGCTGTTGGTTGTTTTGTTGTTTGGGTAGTTGGCTGAATGTTTTGGTGTCAGCCAACAATGGTCAGTCAGGCATTCTAGTCACAACTTTAATAGTCGAGTTGAGTCATGTTAGCTCAAATAGAGCAGTCTTAATCAAGTGGTCATATGGACAATACCGAGTCTAGCAATCTCTGAAAAGTCACCAGGATCTTCGTGCCTTAATCACTTAAGTATTCCTATCTAAAAGTTCATTTAACCCTTCGTTACTTTGCCGGGGTTTCCAAACATGAGTACTCCCCTGGGGTATTTACTCACCCCAATAGAAAAATATTTATAGTGTTACCATTATGTCAAATATAGTCATACTGGTTTATGACATCTACAGTCCCTGTTGAACAGTTTGAATTGCTTATAGCTGATTGATATTAATATAAAATAGTACAACAAAATAAATTATAAAACTAAGGAAAAACTACCAAAATGCTAATTCAGATCACATTTACTTTGAAAATACCCACAGGATACACCATTTTGTGATGAATTGTATTGCTTGTCAGCCTTGAATGGCCCATCTGGCTGTGTTCCGGTATACAGTGGTCCCCCCGTATTCGTGGGGGATGCGTACCAGACCCCCCCGTGAATAGTTAGAATCCGCGAATGTTTGGAACCCCTGTAAAAATGCTAAAAACAGCCTATTTTGTTAGTTAAAACTGAAGAAAAACCAATAAAAATGTTCATACTTGGTTTTTTTAATAGTTTTATCACAAAAAGTGCATTTTATGATGAAATTGATAACAAAAACCAGGAATTTGTGGATATTTCTCATAGAAAAATACCGCGAATGCGCAAATTTTCCGCGAATAATGCAGGGAAACGTTCCCGAGAGAAATCCGCGAATGTGTGAGTCCGCGAATCCGGAGAACGCGAATATGGGGGGTCCACTGTATATCTCCATGTTACATACATAGAACGTTTTTGCATCACACAGTGCATGTATTTTGATGCCATATTTGGCTGGTTTGCTGGGGATATGCGGGCTAAAGGGACAATAACCCCTAAAGGTTACAAGTATTTCACCTACAGTTACAAAGTCTGATGGGGTGTAATTCTTTTTGCAATTTTCTACAAACATATGAAATATTTGCCTAACTGGAGCAAGCTTATCCACCCTATTTCTTTCTTCGTGTGTTGCTTTGTCGTCATATCGTAGACAACATAAGAGAAAACGAAAGCGATCTAGTGACATTGTCAGCCTGAACACATCGATACAAATACCATCTGCTTTCCAAATATCAGCAAGGTGCAGCCTGCTAGCATGATACGTACCGGCTAACATAAGCAGGCCAATCAGTGCCTTCATTTTGATAACATCAGTGTCTTTTGTTCTGTAGGACTGAGCATACTTCCCTTTCTGCATAGCAATCATCGAGTTAGTTTGCTCTACTAATAAACCAATTATTTCTGGAGTGATGAAGACTCCCCAAAAGTCTGCAGGAGAATTAGCATTTAGAGCTGGTCCTTTTAGTCCTGGTGTAAATTTTATAACATTGCTAGAACGGGTACGACCTAGCAGTTTCGGAACATTCTTCTTCCACCACGTTGTTTTATCTTTTCCCTTCCATCCATCAATTTTTGGCTTTTTCTTTTGGGGCTGGTCAGGTAGATACATAATATGCACATATATCGACACATTTTCATGTCTCATTGAAAAAAAAAGAAGTATATAAATCATAAAAACAACCCTGCGTTAAAGTGGTTGGGTGGGGTGGATTGAACACCCCAGAAGCCAAAAACGACCGTCTAGCTCCCAAGACAACTGGCTCACAACTGAGCAACACTACATGTGACACACCCTTCTTGAGTCAGGAGAGTACTAGGAGGGAGAAAAAAAAAAGTAGCCTACTGGTAATTACGAGCACTTAAGCAAAATTGGGGTGCCAAAACACCCCAGGGGAGTAATGCAGGGTTAAGGAAATCCCTTTTCAGGATATGCCTATCTAATGATAGGGAGGAGTTTTCTATAAAGTTCCTTGGATGGGAATAGTGAAAGGGAGACTGTGCTAACGCCAGATCTCAAACCATTTAGGCTAGGAATAGCATATCCGTAATTCATGATAACGAATCCATCATTCACAATTACAATAAGTTGGTAACATTTATGTACGTACTCATTAATATACACAATGCAAAATCATATCTTGAATGTCAATTAAAATGAGTATATAGGAATCTGGGTGTCGTAGTGTAGAACTTAGGCTACAATTTGGTTATGTATGTTTCACCATAGGCTATACAATTTTGTGATATGAAATGCTCTACTTATTACTAAGTGAGTAGTAATAAAAACTTCACCTGTATGCATTTGTTGACTTCTACCTTCACTGGACCTGTATGCAATTGTTTCACGACATATCCATATCTATAATTGGCACCAACTTCTTTCTAACACACGTAAGCCTTGTTAAAGATAACAGCAGTAGTCAGGTAAGTATGAACAGGTAGGTGGTTACAAGAGCCTCGGGGACTCTTGGTTATGCTACAACAAACAGCTATTCACTCTCTACAGCTGAACCAGTGGATGCTTCCCAACATTTTCACCTTCATCATCTAAAGTCCTAATCATCCAGTCCATTCCACTTACTCTGATGCACATTTGTGGAAGCCTCAACATCATTTCCATCTAGTAATTTAAGACTTCTCACAAAAAGACACTTAATCTTTCTACAATTGTGCTTGCTTGTTTCTTGAGTCTAATTCTTCTTATAAAAATTAATTATATTTGTCCCTTAACAAACCAAGGGAGTTCACATCACATAAACAAACACAATACAGCAGAATTTATGGTATCAAGTTCACTACATATATGTAATGCCAATATTGCAGTGTGAATAGCATCATTTGAGTTCTCTATATGTGACAAACGTTCACAACTTTGTTGCCTCTCCCATATTTCTTGGTTATAAATGGCTAAGCTGGTTGACACACCTTTTTGTAAAAGCAGTAAGAATATCACTCAAATCCTGGTGTAGTAACAAATGTTACATTCGGGTGTAGTACCATAAGCCAAAGATATACAAAATTGAATGAAAAAAAAACCACAATAGAATACAAAACATGCAAAAGTAGGCAGACACAAGGAAAAGGATGATCAGAGCAATGAAACTAAATTAGACACAAGGAAAAGGATGATCAGAGCAATGAAACTAAATTAAGGTAAAATAACATTTCAAAAGAACAATGGAAATTACAGCACATGTAAGGGTATTTAGCTAATTTGGAAGTAGCTCTTGAGTAGCTGGTGGAAGAGTAGCAAGAAGTCAACCAAAATTATTGGAATACTAGAATTTTTAATGTAGTTCACACTGAGTTTAGTATCTTTTATTTGTTTAATCATATCCATTCTTAGTAATTAGGTCACCCAGATAAAGTTACCATTAAGTTTCATAGGACTGGGCTTAAGGATATGAGTGGTCTTATAAGGATGGCACACTTTAATGAACTATCCAAGATTCTTTGCTAATATAGTACATGGGAACCACCTAGCAGATATTTAGAATAAGTATTTATATGGTATTCAATTTCACAAGCAAAAAATGCTTGTGATTTGTGATACACATCTCCCTACACAGCTTTAGTGTAAAGAGTATAACTGCATGAATAACATCATCAGAGCAAGAAATTCTTCAAAACTATTTTTATTGTAGTATTTCAATGACCATTTGTAGTTAAAGCAAAATTTTTAACCCTCCAGTGATTTTCATGTATAAGTAAGAAACCCTAGCAACAGAAGTATCCTTCACACACTCATCACATATCACTACTCTAACCTCAAAAAAGGGAAAATAACCAAGATTCAACTGGTTCATGATAATGGTTAGATGAAACTGAGCACCATTTTACTGATTAGTAGACTATCAATTTCAAGAGTTTTCAAATCAATTCTTGCAACACATACACCAGCCACTATTTTACCAACAGATGTACCATTACATATTCCAGCTAGTTACCTGTACTAATTAACTAATCCCTGATAATTAGGACTAAATATGAGATACTATCAGGAAACCTTATTCCCAAAGATAAGGCCTGAACTGTACAAGCAAATGAAACCTCACCTAGGCTAGAGGGGCTAAGGCAAAAGTATAAGCCAGACAGAAAAAGATATAGGGAAAGAGATATGATGACAAGAAAATATACAAAATTTTAAATTAGTATTTTTCCTAGATTTATATAAACTAAAGCCTTGTTAACAGGAGTATTTCTGGTGCAAACTGGAAAGTGTTGTTAAAGCTTAGCAACAAGAAGATTAATTAGTGGCAGGCTATTGGAGGGTTACTGCCCACTCACCTGTAAAGAAACTTTACCAACAAAGAAATGCAAGAAAAGGAAGACTTCCCATTAGTACAGTGAGGGGTTGCTATGAAAGCAAGCCACAGCACTAGCAAATTCTGTTCTCCAAATGGCAATGCCAAACTGGACATCAGGACAAGTTAACCATGCAAGGTCACTTGGTAGTGGCATGGCAGCATCTGGTACTTGCAGCACTGATGTAATGGGCACTGGTACGAAAGGCACCAACACCGTACCCATTCAGGACATGCACCATGTACAAGGATGAGACGTATTATGATGGAGCTGTCCACTGGAAAATATTAGCCAAGAACCCTCCACCAAGAGGGGAATCCTTCATTTGCCAAAGAAACAGAAAAAACTGATTGGTCCCTCAACAACAGAGCCTTATTAAGAACAATAGTAGACCACTTAGTTGTGAACAGAATGTGCAGACCTGTTTGACTGGAGCAGTCCCATACGAGTGGTGTGCAGAGGTTTCCCCTTAATGGACAGATACCCTCAATACTACACACCATTTCATGAGTCAGTTGTGTACTTGAATTCAAGGGGACATTTGGTGTGTCTCTCACATGACATGGTTTTATATATTTGCTCATAAATACAGCCAGGGATTCCTGTTGATTTTTATTCTTATCTTTTATGATATAGTATGTCGGTTATGATTGTAATTTTGCAGAGAAATATTAGAAAATTATGTATAATCCAAAAAAGTTACTGCATCTTCGATCTAAGTAAATTTAGGTAAATACTTCATAACAACCTCTAACAAAAGGAGCCCATAAAAATGCCATAATATAGAAAGCAAGTACTGTACTATATTTTAGAGAGTGCTATCTCTCTTCAGATAGGTAATGAATGAGAAAAGTTACATAAAAGGCAGTATTTACACCAAGAGATCCATCCACAGTTAGCCGTTTTAGGTTATCCCTCTTTAATCTAATTAAGCGTTGCTTGAAGGAAGCCTACATATCTATGAAATCTGAAACCCAGGCACCCTTTGAGATGCTCATTACCTGTCTTTGTTTAATTAAGGCTAATTCCATCATCTGGCTTTTGTACCGGCATTTGCTGCTATAAATCATATGTGACAAATTCAAGTTTATTCTGTGGTTATGGTTATTTATATGGTTAAAAAATCGCTTAGCTCTGTTGTCCATACCTAGCTGAAAGTTTATGTTGTGTTAACCTCTGGAGAACTGGTTTTCCTGTAAAACTGATATAAGATTGGTCACAGTCCAGGCATGAGATTTTGTATACTCCTGTCCTTGAGGATTGTCTTTTGTTGGACGTTAATCAGGGATTTGGGTAAGTAAAGGCAAAAGGGTTAGGTTTTCCAAGAGTCTGGGTCACTGTATTAATCCTGTCCCTGCGTGGAATTTTTATTTTATTGTTCGGTGTCTCTCTGGTCTTGTCTTGAGGGGTTTGGTAAAAAATTAAGTTTGCTTTATGAATCGCTTTCTCAATTATAAGGTTAGGATACCTTAAAGATGAAAGCTGCACACAAATTAGTTCAAATTCCTTTTCCAGGAAATCTTGGGAACAAATTTGTAAGGCTCTTGAGAATAGGTTGCTGGCTACGCTTATCTTGATAAAAATGTCATGATAACTAAATGTGAATGTGAAAGTGAAAACATTGGTTTTCTGTATTTGGTAAATTTGTATGTTGTGTCTCTAATTATTAAAACATCGAGAAAAGGACTTTTGTTGTCTGTTTCCCATTCAACTTTAAATTTGATGCTGGGCACTAACGCATTTAATTTTGAAAGGACTTAGTTGAAATTGCCTCATCTATTATCCCAGTGTTAGAATTTTATCTACATATCTCATCCACAGCAGGTTTTGGGTTTTATTGCATTTATTACTATAGTTTCATAGTATTCCATGCATGTATAAATCTGCTAAAACAAGACTTAAAGGACTACCCATGCAACAGAACATTTTTATCAGTCATTTAACAACAAATATACTCAGAATTTGTTACTGATTTTAGTTCTTATCTGTTACAATATTTTGTGAGCTGTAATTATAATTTTCTAAAATAAAATACAATTAATTATAAAAAACACTTATAACTCCGTAAAATTTACATTTGTCTTTCAAAGGAGGCCCCCCAAGGGGTTGTAGTCATTTAAACTTCTCGTGGAAGGTAGCAAGAATTTCTTTGAATTGTTTTCATACACGATATGCATTTGCATGTCTTCCTCTTTCCATTGAAGTTTTTTTTTCTTAAATTTGCCAACCTCCTTTTGCCCAGTCTAGGGTGCTCCATATTGAATTTTCAGCCTGGTTCTTAAGGGTTAAAGAAATATTCTTGTCTACAGACAGTATATCCATAAAAGTACTTAAAAGCATAATTCCCATAATATGGATATTTGTGAGCAGCGAACAAGCCTGAAGGATTTCCACTGGAGTGGTACCATTCAGCATGCACATGTTCTGGAATAACCAGTACTGCTGCTCATGTGTTGGCAGCCAACTTTAAACTATCCAGTATTCACCACTGGATTGCTCTGAACTGATCTATGGAAGCTCAGTCTGGCACTGGAATCATCTGCTTATTCTGTACTATGATGAAAAATATTCAAAAGATAGAAAGGTGATCTATTAATTACTAACATTCTAGCAATAAACACTAGATGGCTTGTGATGAGTCACTACAGCTTGAACAAAAACTAGAGGTTGGAGCATGTTGTGAACAATCTGAACTTCTGTATTCATACAATAGCCAAGTCAGAAAACCAGTAAATGTGCTATGCCAACAACAGGGCAGCAGGTATGCATGAACATATACGTACTACCAACATAAAATGCATACAAGTACCCAGACTGAGCAAGCAACAGCAGGGCAGGAACAATGAAATAACACAAACAGAACAATACATGAGTATGTGCAGCGTTCAGGTACAGGAATTGGAAAAACACAAGCACTGATAGTGATGGGCAGCAGTAGCAGGGACAGTGAATACAAATAAACAGGCAACTGAGGTTATTATATGAGTAATCACCCTGTAACAACCCAAGACGATACCAAAAATTTTCTGAAGTACCCAATATTTGATCTCTACAATAGCTGGGGTATGAAAAGGAAGAATGGTTGTAACTGACTGTATACCTATCATAGTTATGAATGGGGCCAAGGCCCAAAGTCACTGGCATGACCTTCCAGTAGAGAACATCATAAGAAGTACAAGCAAGAACAGCTATAACAAGATCAACTACTACCCTGGAGCTTGGTCCCTAACGGGTGTAAGACCAGTGTTCCTCCTACAGAAGGAACTCACAGAAAAAATTCCAGAGGTTTAACCCTAGGCAAAACTCCTGACTGTTTCCTCACAGCAGTCCATAGTCCAGGATAGAAGGAAAACACAGAGGGTGAAGACTAAAATTCAGGAGGAAAGAAAGTTGGAAATCATATTTCCTGCTCCCTTCTTTCTGCCTTCCATTCAGCCCTCATGGAAAGGTTATGGAATTCATATGAGAAAAAATATCACTGAAGAACTTCCAAGGAGAGCCTTGTACTCAAGACTTGCACAAGGAATCATGACTACACCTGCTTCTCTCAGAGATCATTCCCCAAGAGGAGCATGACTGGTAGCTCAAGAGAAGGAACATTGGGGGAACCTGGAAGATCACTGAGAAGATACACTGACAACCAACTTCAAAAATGGTTCAGAAATTGAAACAGAATACAGAAAGTACAGTGGAAGAACTCATAGACAGGAGAAAAGAACAAGTAGAAACCATGTTTCCTACTCCCACCTTTCACTCATTTCCAAATGCCTCCCAACTACAAATGGCAAATACAGTTAGGCAACAGGTCATACCAACAAAAGAAAGAAAATTAACCAGAACTAGCATACTCTCCTCATGGAGAAGAGTGGCTGCAAGAACATGAGTTGCAACTGAAGAACATAACCACAACCACAGTGGCAGCCTCCATAGAGTAATCAACAAGGAGGGAGTTGATCCACACTTCACTTGAAAGCCTTGCTTGCTTGAGGTCAGTAATGCCTTCATGACTGACCACCTTATCCTCAGTAACTGATCCCGATGAAAGGAAAGAACGATTGATGTCTCATCTAAAGAAGAGAAGGCTAATGAAATTCCAGAGGAGGAACTCCAAATGACCCACTCTTGAAAGGCTAGTATTCAAAGCAAATAACTTACAGTATTGATCTCTTAACACCTCTTACTATCCCGAGTATACTTGTGAAACATGACCATTTACTTTACAAAACAAGCTCACTACCCAAAAATATCCCTACTTGTGTGTATAATTCTGAATTAATTCATTCTTGAATGCATTACTATCATCTATTCTTTTTTTACCATTAGTTAGCATTTAGTGTGCATTTTCCATAACAGAGCATTGGATATTACATGCCCCAAGTGCTTGCCAAAATTAATTTTTATTTTTGCCATCTCATTTCCCTACACACAAAATAAATGATGAAGACACTAGTAGTTATGTATTTATGAAGACTTAATGAATTTAAGGGATAAGAGATGAAAACAACAAATATTCACCTTCAGGTTCTAGTGTACCTAGATATCAGGTGGAAGATACAATTACGTCAAGAATTGTGTTAATAAACAAAATCCCATTCTCATAATCTCACTTTTCTTTTCTCCTCTACAAGCTGTCACTGCTACTCTTAATACTCATCTCTTTCAGTATAGGCACTGAGTTACCATGTGAAATTTCAAACTTACGAATAACCCAGTAATTTTTATAATTCATGATTGTACAAAAATATTTCTAAGTTTGGGACACTGTACTCTATCTATCTATCTATCTATCTATCTATCTATCTATCTATCTATCTATATCTATCTTATCTATCATCTATCTATCTCTCTATCTATCTATATATCTATCACTATATATCTTCATATCTTATATATCTAGATATCTATCTATCTATCTATCTATCTATCTATCTATCTATCTATATCTATAGATATATATATATATATATATATAGCTATATATATATATATATATATTTATTATATATATATCTTTATATATAATATATTTATATATATATATATATATATATATATATATATATATAGATATATATATATATATATATATATATATATTCTACCTGGATATTTTTATTTCTACAATAATATACCAATTTGTACATTAGGTAATACTTCAGTATGTACCCTTGTTTTGTTTCATCTCAAATGAACATTCTTACATTTCATGAAAGTCCAACTATCACTTGATTAATTGTTTTCCATGTGCACCAGTACTTTTGTAATCAGTAGGGCCTATGCTTTTTACTTATATGAAAATTGTTCACTAAATTTGAATTCTATTCTATAATAAAATGTCCTTAATATATTTAAAGACATGTTTTGCAAAGTGCTTCAATTCCAGTAAAAAATAACGATACTTGGTTAATTGCTTCAATTCAACATTTTCTTTCCATAGTAAAAATTGTTAGTTTAAATTCAGGTAAACTAACCATTTTTACTGTGGTAAACTTGGCTATTGTAGAATACAGGTTGTTTCAAAATTAGAGGGCCCCCCCTCTACAGCATAAACTAAAATGATATGGACAAAAACAAAAGTAATTCAAAATAGGTGCAGTAGTACCTCCGGATACGAAATTAATCCGTTCCGAAGCGGCCTTCGTAACCTGATTTTTTCGTATCTTGAACCACATTTTACATGTAAATTGCCTAATTCGTTCCAAGCCCTACAAAAACACCCCAGTAAATTATTTCCAGGATTACAACACATATTCTAGGGTTACAACGCCAATCCGACGGAAGAAATAGGACTCCAAAAAGGCAAAATACTGTACATACTTGAGTAATATTCAACTGCATGTAATGTTCAACCCCATTTTTACTGCATATATTAGGACTTTAGCATATGTCCCTTATAATGTTGCGTTTTGATTCTAGCAATAAGCCTAGCCTATGTTAGCAGTTGCTATTGTAGCCTAGTCTATGATTCTGACATCTAAACCTAAGTAGTAGCTAAAAGTTTAGAATATGCCAATAAAATGTATAAATAATCAGTATGTACTCATTTCAAATAATTATTAATTAATCATTAACTATAATCATTAACTATAATACAAACAACAAGCCTCCAACCTTTTGTTTACGTTCAACACTACGAGTAGCGAATGATCGCCAAGCAACCACTTTTACCTAGCACACACTACAGTAATCATAAATTTTCATTATCTCTTTTCAACTACTGAAACTACCAAACAGTATAATAACCATTCATTTCTATTCTTTATTCTATCTTTACCTAATGGAGATACCGAGTTACTGACAGCTATAATGAAACCTATAATATTTAAACAGAGGAATAATTCTAGAAAATATTTGTTGGCATCGATGATAGCAGTCTGATTTATTTTATATTTTATGATATCTAATTCACAATTTTTTTTTATTAAATGTATTGCATGTACTCATTTCAAATGATTATTAAGTAACCATTAACTATAATAAACAAAACAAAAAAGCTTCCAACCTTTTGTTTACGTTCAACACTATGAGTAGCGAACGATCGCCAAGCAACCACTTTTTACCTAGCACACAATACAGTAATCATAAATTTTCATTATCTCTCTTCAACTACTGAAACTACCAAACAGTATAATAACCATTCATTTCTATTCTTTATTCTATCTTTACCTAATGGAGATACCGAGTTACCGACAGCTATAACGAAACATATAATGACATTAAAACAGAAGAATTCTAGAAAATATTTGCTAGCTTCGATGATAGCAGTCTTTGATTAATTTTATATTTTATGATATTTAATTCACAAATTTTTTTTTATTAAATGTATTGCATGAATAAGTTTTTCAACTTACAGCATCCTTTTACCAATAGAATACGTACAGCACAATAGGAGAGCAGGATCTTACGGCGGTGACTACATCAGGAACCAATGGGAGAGCGGAAGGATGGTGGCGAGTCTACTCAGGTGGCGGCACGCGAGTTTTAAAATTGTTCTCGGTGGTCCGGGCGAATCTCGGGACTTTACAGTAACACCCTTTCATAACCTGAATGATTTTCGTATGCAGAGGCAAAAAAATCTTCGTATTTGCTTTCGTAACTTGAATTTTTCATAAGTTGGGACTTTTGTATGTCGAGGTTCCACTGTATTTATTTAAGTTTCTCTCCGAGTATTTAATATTTTGTGTGGCCTCCATCTGCCTGTACCACAGCCTGCATTCTTGAGGGGTATGATTTCAGCAAATCACAAACAACTGACACTCAAACTCCATTTACCTGAGCACTTTGGTCACCTCTCTTCACAGGTCGTCGAGGCTTGGTATACCATCATAGTTCACTGTGCCCGCTTCAACACAATCCTTTAAAATACTACCAATGTTTTCACACATTAAGGTCAGGGGAGCTACCTGGAAATTCGAAGCAGCTCCTGTGTCTGAAGAGCCTTGAAACATGGTGCCTTATCATGCAAAGATGTGACTTCTTCAACAGATAACACATTTTCAGGATCTTTGAGGAAAGGAAATACTCAACCAGTAAGCACAGTTTCTCTGAAGTATCCGCCACTCCATGACTGTCCTTTCTCTTTGATGATCCACATTAACCATTTGGCTGTGAAACAGAAAAATTCCCCAAAATTCAGGAAATTTCACAACTTGGCGATAGCGCACATCATCGCTGATATCATCCAACTTTTGCTTCCTGACTGTGTTAATGTAGAATTCATCTGATGCGGCAACATGGAGAAAGTCAGCTTCATCCCAATCTTCAAGAAATGAACCACAAACCCATTCATGGTCTTCTCTCTGTCGCTGAGTGATGTTGGGTTTGCTGATATCATGAAATGGCTTGATACCAGATTTTTTCACCTCACAATATACAGCACTATAACTTCTCTTCTTTCCCCTTTTTATTTCTAGTTCAAGCGTCAATTTATGTAAAGACTTTCTTGGTCTACCCACTGCCTCAGCTATGATGTCTTTCGACTACTGAGAAAGGACTTCAGACCTTCCAAGATTCTCACTCTTTTTGCAATGACAGTCATATGGATTTTTGTTCCAGGTTCTTTTAACAAAGAATTCATCTCTTTTAATATTTAGCTATCCAGAAACATGAAATGAAGGATGCACCAGCATCCCTGGCCTATGAAGGTTATAGCCCGGATTCGGTCAATCCATCTGATTTCCTCCAAGTCGTTAACCATGACTGTATCTAACTCCGTCACTCAGTCTGAAAATACAAGAAATGTAAAATGAAAAATAGCTTAATAGAAACTTAAGATAATGTACTTGGAGATAGGCTATAGCAGAAAACTTCATAACTTTCCATTTGTTCTGTGAAGAGGGGGCTCTATTTCGAAACACCTGGTAGACTATAGAATTTGGGCCAAATGCCAAGTGCTGCGACCTATGAGGTTATTCAGCACTGAACTGAAAATTGATAGCAAAATGTTTAAAATGTGTAACATGAGGAAAACCTCACAGTTGCACCATGAATAAATCTTTAGGAGAGTGTGGAAAGTAAGATGGGAGAGAGAGAATATGAACAGAACTACAGTAAAGGGAATGAAAGCGGTTGCATCTAGGAGCTCAAAGGACACTGCAAAGAACCTTAAGTTAAGTAATGCCAACATTGCCCCACAAGGTCCACAAGGTGCACTGACAGCAATAACTGGTAACGGGGAACTTGGCTATTGTATCACATCCTGCATTTCTCTACAGTGTACTATATATTCTATCTACCAAGGCACTTGGCCACACAACTACTCTAATATATTTCAACCTGAATTCTGTCCCTGGGTGCGCCACTAGTTTACAAGTGATATTTCATTTAAACTGATGAATATGCTTTAGCTCTACAGTGCAGCAACAAATTTTTCATTACCAGATGGCAAGTTGTAAAAGCAAATGTACAGGTACAAGAAATGTATAAAGCCACTCCTGCTTCAAATTAACAAATACATTTCAACTTGGAGTATTTAGTCCAACTCACTAAGTATTAATCATTGATCATTTACATGATACTCTCGCATCCTAAACATGTTCACCAAGTGCTTAATGTAAAAACATTTCTCATGAAACAACATATTCTTGTGTATGTAATATTTTTTTTTTACTTCTTAACTTGTTATGTGCAACACACAAAAGATGAAATGCATTACTGTACTTTACTCTTACACAAACATGGATTATGCATGACTCGTATTTGTACACTGCTTACTCAGCACATCATGTGTTGGTAGATGAAATACATGCAATTTAAAAATCTTTCATCAAAAGCACTTTCACTTACAATTAATCAACATCACTTTTTCATGACCACCTACTAAAAGAACAGTTAATGTAAGTAACCTCATTGGTTAGGTTAAACTTGAAATATCTACTATGAGTGCTGCACTGTGCACACATCTCCAAAGGCTTGCATTAACTATGGTAACTTTTAAAAAAATGACTATGTAGTGACAGTATGTAGATCACAAAAACCACTCGGGTAAAACCAACACCATTCATAAAACTGACCTAAATGAAAAGTAAAAGTATTATCTTATTAATTAGGTTACAGCCACCCAAAATCATAATACTGTACGTATTCTTATGGTTGATACTATCTTGAAGGGGATTTGGTTCCATGACTTTCATTTCTTGCTACTCATAATAGAGTAATCTTTTACCATAACTTGGCATTTCTCACCGGTGGGTATTTGACAACAATATAAATTACTAGTGGTTAATACCATTTTGTATTCTTTACATGCAGGGATCGAATCCTCCGAGAGTGGCCAACGAGTAACTGTTTGTTAAGAAGTATAACATGGGAGAATACTACTTCTAAAGTCAAGTACTGGCAGCAATGAGCACAATGAAGAATGAAGATAACATTTTTATGCAGTGATTAAAAACTAAAGTGTAGGTAACTTCTTACATAATAATAAAAAGACAATGATGAATAGTTACCACAAACATGATAAGCAATGATTTTTATCACCAGCTATCAAAACTTTTGATGTCAAAAAATAAAACTTCAAAAAACTTGACATCTTTATGTATGCTGATCTGCAAGTTCAACTAAAATTTTAAACTGCATGTCTTTTACTAAGATAAATTATCAACAATAAATTATTAACAAGAAGCAAGTGTTTTTTTATCTCATCACTACCATGTACCACTATTATTCAGATATGCATACCACAAATTGAACATACATGAAGTCACAAGGTACACAAAAAATAATATCCTTTAATTTCTAAAGATAAGTTAAAACCTCTTGAAAAACTATTCAAATATTTTTAGAATTGCCCACATTTTTATGTATTATTCACTGTTTTTGCATAAAATGTATTTTACAATCATTAAGAGCTCATCTTTTATCAATCAGTTAAATGCTAATGATCACATCTTTAACATAAACAATTCAAGAATATCAGTTCCTATATACAAGAGTTTCCAGTATGTTCTAGACAACCAAATATAACCTACAACAACCCACAAAAAGACGTATCATCACAGAAGCAAAATCAATGTAATCTAATATGTGAAGCAATACATTACACAAAACATTATCAAAGAGGAAGGGAAAACCCTATCAAGTGAGCCATATACTAATAACTTAATCTAGAATGCATGATGAAAGCTGTATATCAAGACTTTCAGTCTGCAAGCTTCAATACCTATACTACATATGTTGCAGTGTAGATCTAAATGAATTAAAAGAAAAGCATTGACTAGTTGCACTATCCTCATGAATTTGTACACCAAAAGTACTTGCAGTCGTGGCATGACCCAATAAGATCTTTACCTAGCTATAACCAATTATATGAGGGGAAAAAAAAAAGAAAAAGAAATCGCAATAGGCAAACTGAACGCAAGCCTAATAAGAATAACTTGTGTACAAGCGCTGCCCATACCACTGCACATATACCAACTATATATGACACAGAATACATAACATTTAGGATTCTACATACTTGACCTCAGGATCTAATGGGAAGGAAATGTCAAGCTGGGGGAAGAGCTAAAATAAGAATAAAGATGTTGGATGAACTGGAATTCTATTCTCTGTGAGCCAGGTAACACAAGGAAATATTGTAATACCAAATAATGCTTTATTTATACTGATATAACAAAAAGCACTTTCAATCTTAAACTAAACTGCTTAAACATTCTTCTCAATAAACACTGTAATATGATTGCAATACTTTTGTAAAAATGAAGACAAAGCACAGAATACTGTATAAAAGCATATCTGTATATATGAAACCTATAAATATTTACCTATCACTATTATTTAGCACATTATACATAAAGTATAACTGTTATGAATTCCAAAACCTATAAAACTGGTTATTGGCTTTTACAAAACATTATTTTCATGTTATTTACTACGCACTTTTGGGTCCCTCTGCATTTCCCTCTGGAGGAACTTTTTCTGGTTGCTGTTCTTTTTCCTTTTCCAACTGAGCAAGACGGGCCTTGAGAGACGCAATTTCAGTTTCTTTAGCTTGAATTGTAGTTAAGTGAGATTCAATTTGGCTTTGCTGTTCCTTGACCTGAAATAACAATCTTACTTAAAAATAGCATGAAGATGTAAAAACAATTCTTAACTTATCTGATAATACCTTAAACTATACAATGAGAACAGCACTCAACATTTCACTCATTTTAAAAAAGAAAACTATGAGGCCAACCCTCATTATTCAAAAAAGATGACATTTTTGAAAGTAAAATATATTTTTCCCTAACCATAAAAACCTGGAGTCCTTTACATAGGACAGATTGCAGCTCAGCTGAAACTACCGCCTAATACATTCTTTTATACACCAAGTTAGTAACTACCGACCTGCCCGGCGGTGGGGAAGCACCACCTCCCCACCAGCTTGCTGAATCGCCACTTTGATTACAGCCAGGACTTTGATGATGACCCCTGAATCAAGGGGGTGGGTGTTTGGCGGGACCATACAAGTAAAGGACTCCAGGTTTGTATGGTTAAGGAAAAATACATATTACTTTAAAAAATGTCACTTGTTCATACACCGTATACAAACCTTTCATCCTCTACTTAGGAGATTCATCCAAAGGTAGGGATGGAAGTCCTGTCTTGCTGGGTGAGAATGGAACCCGGGATGCCAGGACCTGGGCTTATAGCTCGGGGTCGTGGATCCTTCACCCCACGAGCCATGGTAAATGCTGGCAGCCTGGGTATCAAAGGCGTTAGCATAGAACTCTCTCTGGTAACCAAAACCAGGTTATATAATTATACCAGGTTTGTTGGGTTGCAGCACACTCCCCCTCGGAGAGGAGTGTGGAGACTGACTTGTATGTGTCTACAGAAAAACCACTAGTCGGACATGGAATGCTTACCAATATTGAAATCGGTGCCGGAGAACGGGTTTCGATGCTGAGGCCCCGTGTAAGGGGAAAAGGTGAAAAGAAAATATGCCAGTCATACTCTCACATTCACCCCCAGCCTGATACGGAACCTCGATCCTTGATTTGATACATCAGAACTCTGAGGGCACGGAGGCAGCTAAACCACTTGCTGAGCGGCTACCACAGGACCAAGGTCAGTTGTGTCGAGATAGCTGTGGGTATAGTCTCTAAGGTAGAACCTGGTGAAGGTGGAAGGGCGAGACCATGTGCCAGCTTCCATCACCTGGGTAACGGAGAGGTTCTTCTTGAATGCAAGAGATGTGCTCATTCCACGAACATCATGAGCCTTCACTCAACTAGTACCAAGTAGTAACAATCATCAGGAATTCTTGTCTCGCCTGAGTATTTGCAGAACATAGAAGACCAAAACACTTGGAGAATGCTTGAAATTTCAAAGAATTTAAATTCTCAGTGAGACCCCCGAATTTCGTCAAATAATCATCTTCGACTCCTGTAGAAATCGAGGAGGAACTGGCATAAAAATCAGTCCTAAATGTAATGTGAGCTTTTAAGACTGGAATGCGAGTACAATTCAACAAAATATATACTTGAGGCTCCCAAAACGCAAGAATCCATGGGGGACTGCAAATTGAAATCCGTCCAAAGGACAGAAAAAGCCAAGGAGAACAGACTCCAGATTTGACAGAAGATCCTTCCCCAACGAAGTGGATGTATGTCTGGGGAGAACCTATGATCCTTCCAGGAATGTAGTTCCCCTGCGTGAATTCTACGGAGAGCACTTTGCAGGATCCCTCCTATTCACCTCGCCCTTCCCATTGTAGCCATAGGAAGTAGAGGGTATAGGTGAGGAAGATCGGATGCTCTCGCTCGCCTTGCCAGCAGAACTGTCAAGAGAAGTGAGTCGCAAGCAGCCACTTACCTGTGGTGAAGGCCGCAGAGAGAATCTTTCCAGAGGAGGGTTACCAAACTCTTGCACGGCCGGAGAAAAGTTCGCGCCACCGAGACCAGTTGGTCATGTGACCGGGGTCTGGGTGGGTGGGGTTGAGCGTGCATTTGACTGGAGGGCAGGTACCCTCCTCCAATACGTCCAAGTCCTTGTCAGGGCCGAAACCTCTCAAGAGGACTGAATGGGGGACCCCGTACCAGTCTCACTGCATGCACGGTCTTGTGGGATGGTCACATCAACCCTGGGTGCCAAGCGATCTCTGGCAAGGCACGAGTCACCTGAGCGCCTTACCCCCTTCTTCCACTCTGTGCCTAAGTTGTAACGGTGAGCGGATTCAACATCACCGACTCTAGATGCCTGCGAATCCATAGATTTACATCAATCGGGGAAACTCGAGAATGAGCGCCCGACACTGAACTAGTCTTAGGGGCAGAACTTCTAGCACTAGCAGCAGAAGTGTAAACCAAAGTTTGCGCTTCTATGGCTCCCAACACACTTGGCCCTGGGGACAGTGTGATGGTTCCTGTTCACGAAGGAATGGGTGAGCCAGCGGAAGATAGAACTGCCTCCTCAGTTCGAGGAAGACCCTTAGAAAACCCGTGACAAGACTTCTTAGGGAGGGAACCTTAGAAGTTGAAGAGGTGGAGGTTGAAGAAAAATATGACGATTCCGAAGAGGAAGATAACTTGATGAGCTCTCTGCCTCCTCGATTTCTCCAAATTCTGCAAGACTTCTTCTACAGGATGAGGTACTATTTACTAGCAGGAATAGAGCTTATAATCACAGGGCAGCAGCAAAGGATATGTCCAGTGATGAAACTTCAGGATAGCAGCAGCAAATAAATATGATCCAGCAGGGGAACAGTACACACGCTCAAGGACCAATATCACAGCATGCTACGAGTCACAGGCACAATTTTAAGGTTAGTATAGTCAACACGAAGAGATATCCAACCATCTACTGCTCTAATCAACTATCACCACTGTTAGCCTGTAAATGAAAAATATGATTGCCCTACTAAATGAGAGGAGATCCCTCAAACACCAACACCATATGCCCCCTCTCTATCTATGTTTGATAAGCTAGCGAAAGGAAGAAAGAGAAGAGGATATACCAAAGCTCACCTCGGTAATTTCCAATGTGTAAGCCTAAATTTCGGATGAATACGTCTTGTCCTGATCTTAACCCTTAAACACCGAGCGGAAATTTTTTTTTTTCAAAACACAGCACGCTTAGTTTTTAAGATTAAGAGTTAATTTTTTGCTCCTTTTTTTGTCATTGCCTGAAGTTTAGTATGCTCCTTTTTTTGTCATTGCCTGAAGTTTAGTATGCAACCATCAGAAATGAAAAAAAAAATATCATTATCATATATAAATATTGAAATTATATGACGAGCGAAAAAAAATTTCATATATAATTGTATACAAATTGCACTGTGAGCAAAACGGTTAAAGCTAATGAGTTTTATTTTCTGTTGTATTGTAAACTAAATTGCGATGATTTTGGTATATAACAAATTGTAAAATGATCAAAGCAACAGAGAGAAAATATTATCGCAAAATGATGCATGACTTTGTAACATGCGGACGTAAAAAGTTTTTTTTTTCAAAAATTCACCATAAATTGAAATATTGTGCTAGAGACTTCCCGTTTGTTGCAAAATGAAGGTAAATAATTGAATATTACTAGACTAAGTGTTTTAGCTTACAATTGCAGTTTTCGATCAATTCGGTAGAGTTAAAATTCACCGAAGGTAGAATTTTTTCTATTTATCGTGATTTATATGAAAATATTTCAAGACAGATAAAAGCTACAACCATGAGTTATTTCTTGTTGTATTCTACATGAAATTGCACACATTTTCATGTATAACACTTTATGTAATGCCTAATAGAAAACAGTGCAAAAATTATGACAAGGTGACTAAAGAAATTCTGAGATTTTCAGCAGTTACCGCATGCAGAGGTAAGGAAAGTTTTTTTTTAAAAACTCACCATAAATTGAAATATTGTGCTAGAGATTTCCTGTTTGTTGCAAAATGAAGGTAAATGATTGAATGTTCCTAGAATGTAAGAGTTTTAGCTAACAATTGCATTCTTCGACCATTTCGGTCGAGTCAAAGTTGCCCGTAGGTCTAAATTTTGGCACATCGTGATTTATATGAAAATATTTCAAAACTGATAGAGGCTACAACCATGAGTTATTTTTTGTTGTATTCTACATAAAATTGTGCACATTTTCATGTATGACACTTTATGTAACGCCTAATAGAAAACGGTGCGAAAATTACAACAAGGTGACTAAAGAATTTCTGCGATTTTCAGCAGTTACCGTGCACGGAGGTAAGAAAAAAGTTTTTTTCAAAAATTCACCATAAATCAAAATACAGGCAGTCCCCGGGTTACGACGGGGGTTCCGTTCTTAAGACGCGTCGTAACCCGAAAATCGTCGTAAGCCGGAACGACATTCTTGAAAAACATGTCCACATGGGAAAATTTCCCCTAATTTGCAATTTTTCTTGGGCCCGTATCTCTAAAATTATCACTAATTTACTTTTTTCATGTGCAACACTGTGTATTCACAAATTACTGTATATTTTCATTAAAATACGAGAGAGAGAGAGAGAGAGAGAAGAGAGAGAGAGAGAGAGAGAGAGAATGACATAAAACCATTAAATTCGTTGACCATTGTATGGCATTGTTAAGCTCCAAGTGTCACTGGAGTTATGAGGTAGGGAAATTGATACAGAAAAAGACAAAGGGAAGAATTTCCTTTTGAAATTACTACTTCTATTATTATTATTATTATTATTATTATTATTATTTGAAAATATAATAAACACGTGCACTCCTGACCATAAAAATTCTCTCATCTCGGTAGAAAGAGGAATTATCCTTACAAGTGAAATGGAAAGGTCTTATTCATCTCTTTAAAATAGACCATTATGAATTTTGTAATTAAAGTTTTATTATTATTATTATTATTAAATAACTGAAATTATCGATAAACATTTTACAAACTAGTACCATAAAAATTCTTTCATCTCGGTAAAAGAGAGAGAGAGAGAGAGAGAGAAGAGAGAGAGAGAGAGAGAGAGAGAGGAGAGAGAGAGAGAGAGAGAGAGTTAACCTTAATTAAAAGTGACATGGATAGATTAGTACGTATTGTATTTTCTTTAAAATACTATCACATATGAATTTTGTAATTACAGTTATTATTATTATTATTTGAAAGTATTAAAAAAAAAACAAATAGTACAAGTACATAAAAAATCTCGAGTCTAAGTAAATGAGAGAGGAGAGAGAAGAGAGAAGAGAGAGAGAGAGAGAGAGAGAGAGAAGAGAGACGAGAGAGAGAGAGAGAGAGAGAGGGGGGGGGGGAAATTTCATGAACACTTGATTGCAACACTGCAGCTCTTCCCACTCCTGGCTGTCACAGAACTTGATATATCTGACAGTTTTAGTACCTGGATCTCGAGAAAAGGTTACTGAAAGAAGACTGGGATTTCCTTCATTCTTCCATAATTTTTTAAATATAAGCTACAATCTTACTAATTCACTATGGTATTTTCTTTAATGAATTGATATTATTGCTGTATAAATTAATATTAATATTTGAAAATAGTAAATCATTTATTTATCATACAAAAAACATACATCTTTGTAGTAGAGAGAGAGAGAGAGAGAGAGAGAGAGAGAATTATTATTTTTATTATGTAATATAATTTCAACTTATTAAACTTACTAATACAGTATTAATCAAAATTAATATTTGAAAATTAGTAAATCATTTTTATATTATAAAAATGTATTTAGTCATGAAAATAAACATCAAAATACACTAATTAGTGATTATTTTCGTCGGAAAATACAAGAAGAGAGAGAGAGAGAGAGAGAGAGAGAGAGAGAGAAACTGTGCTAAACTATAAAGGATTCTTATCATGGTATGCGTTTTTTAAAAGCATCGTTTAACTCTCAGAGTATGCGTTTTTTAAAAGCATCGTTAACTCTCATAGTAGCGTTTTTTTAAAAGCATCGTTAACTCGGAGCGTCGGAAGCGTCAGCATCGTCACCTCGGAACAAGCGTCGTAACCCAGGGCGGATTTTTCAATGAATATTTAAGAAAAAGCGTCGTAACCTCGGAACGTCGTAAGCCGGACCCGTCGTAACCCGGGGACCGCCTGTATTGTGCTAGAGACTTCCTGTTTGTTGCAAAATGAAGGTAAATGATTGAATGTTACTAGAATGTAAGATTTTTAGCTTACAATTTTGTTTTTCAACCATTTCGGTAGAAATTTTGGCACGTTGTGATTTATATGAAAATATTTCAAAATTGATAAAAGCTACAAACATCAGTTATTTTTTGTTGTATTCTACATGAAATTGCGCACATTTTCATAAATAAAACTTTATGTAACGGCTAATATAAAACGGCACAGACATTAAGACAAAGTGACGAAAGAATTTCTGAGATTTTCGGCCGAGTTACTGCGCGCGGACGTACGGAAAATTTTGTTTCAAAAATTCACCATAAATCAAAATATTGTGCTAGACTTCCAATTTGTTACAAAATGAAGGAAAATGATTGAATATTAGTAGAATGTAAGAGTTTTAGCTTACAATTGTGTTTTTCTACCATTTTGGTCGCGTCAAAGTTGACCGAAGGTTGAAATTTTGGCACTTCTCGTGATTTATATGAAAATATTACAAAACTGATCAAAGCCATAACCATGGGTTGTTTTTTTGTTGTACTTTAAATAAAATTGTACATGGCTAATATAAAATGGTCCATAAATTATGACACAGTGACGAAAGAATTTCCGAGATTTTCGGCCGAGTCACCGCATGGACTTAAGGAAAATGTTTTGCAATAAAAATTTACCATAAATCAAAATATTGTGCTAGAGACTTCCAATTTGTTGCAAAATGAAGGTAAATGATTGAATATTACTAGAATGTAAGAGTTTTAGCTTACAATTACGTTTTTCGACCATTTCGGTCAAGTCAAAGTTGGCCAAAGGTTGAAATTTTGGCACTTATCATGATTTATATGGAAATATTTCAAAACTTGTTTTTTGTTGTATTTTACATGAAATTGCGCACATTTTCATAAACAGTAGTACTTCGAGATACGAAATTAATCTGTTCTGAGGCGCCCTTCGTATCATGAGGTTTTCGTATCTTGGCCCACATTTTACATGTAAAATGGCTAATCCGTTCCAAGCCCTCCAAAAACACCCCAGCAAATTTCATAATAAAGGGATTTTGACGTAAGGAAAAATCTATTTCTGGGCGATTGGCTCGTGTCGCCAGCGAAATATCCTTTAATCTATTATTTCTAGGGTAAATGTACTAACACATACCAGAGAATAAATAAATAAAGAAAAAGGTCAGTACAACTGACTCGCTCACCCTCCAAGAGGGTGTCGGTATGAACACTATGGCGAGTGAGACCACTACCACGAGCCGCTTGCCAATAGAAATCTCCCACTACAAAATCCCCACAAGAGGGGAGCCGACCCACAGAGTGGGCAGCAACTACTACTACTCCATTCCATGCTGCCGACTGCTGCGCCTCTGGTGGCCATCCTGAAGTTAGCAGACAATCTTGAGCGATGGGATGGGTAGGGCGGGATTTCGCTGGCGACGACGAGCCAATCGCCCAGAAACTAGATTTTTCCTTACGTCAAAATCCCTTTTCTGGGCTCAGCTCGTGTCGCTGCGCGAAATCGTACCAGAGAAATAGCACAAGAATGTAAAGAAAATTCAACTAAACAAAAAGGGGTCTCAAATAAAAGATAACATAAAAAGAAGGAATATAATTGCTAATAAATATACATATACACAATGATACAAAATTAGAAATATTACTTAAATTAAACTTAATGCTAATAATATTTCTTAAAATTAATTTAATTTTTACATATATACAGGGCTTACATGGAATATATGTTAAAAGCAGTATCTGTGTATAGATAATGTACACT
>NC_087204.1:73197243-73250750 GCF_015104395.2 Macrobrachium nipponense
TAATGTACACTCAAAAGCAATTATAACAATAACTTGAACAGAACAAACTTCAATAATAATAATATGAAGGGAATGTATATGACTTAATATACAAAACCCATAACCATTGTAAATAAGATGTATCCCCTAGCATAAAAATAAGGGGATCACATCAAAGAGATCAATACATACAATCGATTGTGAGTGCCCCTAGCAAAAAAATAAGGGACACCCACCATATCACCATAAGAGCAGCTAAGACCCAAGGTAAACGTAGATGAACCTGACAGGCATAGACGAAACTGTTGGGTGAGACAGGTAGAAAGGAGGACTGGATCTTCTACTAAAGATTAAGCAGAGTCGGGGGAAACTATGTTACCCGCCGCAACTGCTGAAAATTTCAGAGCTTCCAATGACTTTAAGTAATGACGCTTAAATACTGTCGGCGATTTCCATCCAGTATATTTTTTCAACTCATCGAAATTCATATGTTGGAAATAGTTAATTGAGGTGGCTACTGCCCTGACATCATGTGCTTTTGGGTAAAGAGTCAGGATTGGCTTGCTTAATAAAGTACAGGATCTGCTGCCTGATGCCTTAAATAGATAAGAGCCCACCTTTTTTCTCTCTTAAAGAGAGGACCCGATGAGGATGAGGGAGGTCCTGGACAGAAAGGCTCGTAAGGTCGATACTGGGCAAAGAGATATATCTTGTGGAAGGGGTACAACCTTCCATGGTTCCCACCTCATCAAAGGATCTTCATTCTTTGCTATAAAACTACGTTCCGGAGAAAGTAGGCACTTCCCCTGTGGGAAGAAATTGAATATGATCCGGATCTCTGGATAATGCCGACAGTTCTGAAATCTAGCTCCTGAGGCCAAGCTTAATAAAAATAGAGTTTTTCTTAAGAGCATTATAAATTGAACATGTGTCATTATCAGTTTCTGAAGCCAGCTTTAGAACATCATTTAAGAACCATGATACTGACGTAGGCCTTACAGAAGGTCTAAGTCTAGCACAAGCCTTGGGAATAGACGAGAAGTAGGAGTCTGTCAAGTCTATGTTGAAACCAAATTGAAAAATCTTTTTCAAGGCTGACTTGTTTGTCGTAATGGTGCTAGCTGCTAAGCCTTTTTCAAATAAAGATCTGAAAAAGGATATAGCTGAATTGATTGTCATGATTCTAATATCTGATTCTCTCAGGAAGGTTGCTAACTTTTTGACAGCAGCATCATACTGTCTCAAAGTTGAATCCCTTTTATCAGATTCCAAGAAGAGAAATATTTTGAGGGTCAATATTCGCATCTCTTTTCGCTGCAAAACTTCATGAAATCCATAAAGTTAGGGTTTTGAGAATTCCTGAGGAAGCGAACACAGTCTTCGTTTGCACTGACTGGGAGAGCCTGGGACTGGGAATTCGAAGAGGGCGAAGACCCAGTTCCAGAATTAGAGGGTACCAATTGCTCTTCGGCCAGTCTGGGGCTACTAGAGCCACTTGACCCTTGAATGTCCTGAGTTTGTTCAGTACCTTCATGAGAAGATTCACTGGAGGGAAGACATAAATCTTCTCCCAGTTTGTTCCAGTCTAGGGCCAGGGCGTCGTGGCATAGCCCAGAGGGTCCAGGTTGGGGGCCACATAACATGGGAGTTTGTGGTTCGCTTGGGATGCGAAGAGATCCACTTGTAGGCCTGGAACTCTCTGAAGAATCCATTGGAACGAACTGCTGTCCAGTGACCATTCCGACTCTAGAGGTACTGATCGGGATAGAGCATCTGCTATGACGTTTCTCACTCCAGCTATATGGGGTGGAGGAGAGGTGCAACTGAACTTGTCCGCCAGGGAGAAGATGGCTACCATGACATGATTTAGATGACGTGCTTTGGAGCCTCCCCTGTTATACAATGGACTACCACTGCGCTGTCTAAGACTAGCTTTATGTGGGAGTACTTCGGCGGACGTAACCTTTTTAGAGTCAAGAACACTGCCATTGCTTCCAGTACGTTTATGTGGAACTGACGGAACTGAGGTGACCAAGTTCCCTGAACTTTCTTGAACTGAGAATATCCTCCCCAACCGCTTAATGAAGCGTCTGTGTGGATGGTAATCCCCGGAGGAGGAAACTGAAGGGGCACTGATATCGATAAGTTCTTGACTTTTGCCCACGGGACGCGTAGTCGATTCCGTAGAATCTGAGGGACTGAGGATAATTTGTCCCTGGACCTGAACATTTGCTCGTGAGCGCCAGATTCTGGTTAGGTCTTTCAGTTTGGCTTTCATCAAGATGTTTTGTTACTGATGCAAACTGGAGTGAACCCAGGATCCTTTCCTGGGTTCTTCTTGACGCAAGTTTGTGACTCAGAAATTGCTTTACTGACTTCGCTATTTCTTTCCTCTTGGCTGATGGAATCGACAGAGTATGGGAGGATAGATTCCATTGAATGCCCAGCCACTGAAAGTTTGACTCTGGAGTGAGTCTTGACTTGGTCCTGTTTATCTTGAAGCCTAGATATTCCAGGAACTGAATCACTTTCAGTGTTGCTTTGTGGCATTCCTCGACTGTTGGAGCCCAGATTAACCAATCGTCGAGGTACGCTACTACCATAACCCCTTGCGATCTTAGTTGTTGAACTACCACTTCCGCCAACTTCGTGAACACCCTGGGTGCTACGTTGAGCCCGAAAGGAACTACCTTGAAGGAGAATGCCTGATCTCCTATCTTGAAGCCCAGATACGGACGGAAGTGCCTTGCAATAGGGATATGATAGTAAGCGTCTGTAAGATCGATAGAGGTGGTGACGGCCCCACGGGGAAGTAAGGTCCGTACCTCCGAGATCGTGAGCATCTTGAACTTGTCGCAGCGAATGGCTAAGTTTAAGCGGGACAAGTCTAAGATTACCCTTCTTTTTTGTGAGCCTTTCTTTGGAACGCTGAACAAGCGCCCTTGAAACTTTAATCTGTTGACTCTCGCTATAGCTCCTTTCTGAAGGAGGTCCTCCGCATACTCCGTCAATTCTTTGGATGGAAGTTGGCGGAAAGGTCTGGATGGGGGCGGGTTCGCTACCCAACTCCAACCCAGGCCTTTTGACACAATGCTTTGCGCCCACTTGCTGAAATTCCACCGGTGGCGGAAGTGAAACAGCCTCCCTCCTCTAAATTGACCTATAAACAATGAAATACTACAACAATTTGGACCATTCAATACCTAAATTTAAAAAAAAAAATTTAAAATATAACCTGTAACTAAAGTGTATATTGGTAACAGGAAATATACTGTACGTAAAATGTGGAAGCTTACCTTTCGAGTGAGGCTACGTACATACGTAACTATCCAAGGAAGATTGCTTCTGCCCACTTTTCACAATGTTCCTGTGTGAGCCTTTTCGGGGGGTGTCTTCTACAAATGATTGCACTTTATGAAAAGCGGCTTTAATTTCTGCCGTTTTTTTTTCTTTTGTACATATGTACACTTTAAAAAATACAATATACGTACATACTACATACGTAACTATCCAAGGAAGATTGCTTCTGCCTACTTTTCACAATGTTCCTGTGTGAGCCTTTTCGGGGGGTTTCTACAAGTGATTGCACTTTATGAAAAGCGGCTTAAATTTTTCCGTTTTTTTTTCTCTCTTTTTTTATTTTTAACTTTTTTTCTACTTTACGTAGTTTTTTTTTTTTTTTTTTTTTTTTTTTTTTTTTTTTTTTTTTTTTTTTTTTTTTTTTTTTTTTTTTTTATACAGAATTTCAACTTTCTGTTTGTTATCACTTGGTTCTTTTTTTGCACCTCATGACTATGTTGGCCCTGGTGTCCATCAAAACCCTGTTCAACCAAATGCTCTCTCTGCAACTGATTTGGGTACTGAATGTTCGGCTGCTGACTTTCAACATAAACTGAAGTGCCTTGATTATATGTATACATACTGGTATGCATGTTGTAAATGATTGGTCTACACCCTCTGTTCAGCAGGGAGTGGAAATTCTACCAACCTTGCAAAGTTTCCAGTTATCCCATGAGAGAGACCTTGATCACTTATCCCATGTGAGAGATCTTGGTCACTTTTTTTTAAATATTACGTACACATTGACGATCCCGAAAATGAATACCGCGTGCGTACTATAACAATGCTGATACCGAGTGGCCGAGCCACGCCACCACGTGTAGTAGATGCATGATGGGAGGGACGCTGGCCAATAGGAGAGAAGGATTTCATGGCCGCGACTAGCATCAGGAACCAATGGGAGAGCAGGAGGATGGTGGCGAGTCTACTAGTACTAAGATGGCGGCGTGCAGCGCGATTTTCAAAATTGTTATTCAGGCCAATCTCGGACTTTCAGAAACCTTTCATATCTTCAAAACTTTTCGTATGTAGAGCCGTTAAATTTTTCGTATTGGCTTTCGTATCTCGAGTTTTTTGTAAGTTGAGCCTTTCGTATGTCGAGGTACCACTGTATAAAACTACATGTAACAGCTAACATAAAACGGTGCAAAAATTACGACAAAGTGAAGAAAGAATTTCTGAGATGCGTCGTTGATGCTTTGTACTGCGAGAAGAAAGAAATTCGCGCATGCGCAGCTGGATAACGCTTGTAAACAAAACAACAGCATGATCCGTGAATTCCCAGCATCCCTCAAGGCACGTGATTTAAAATCTTTCGCAAACTAGGCCTATAACTATTTTTCCACGAATATTTAAAAAAACTTTTTGTAGTCGACGTACCGTACGTCCACTTGGCACCCGTCAAACAATTTTAGTCGATGTACAATACGTCCAGCCGGTGTTTAAGGGCATACACACCCTTGCCACCGACACTCAACACAGCAGACAGGCAGCTAGCAAGGCTTTCACAAAAATTGGGTTTTCATATTAATTATTAGTCACAATTAATTATTAATATCAATCACAGTATATACAGTAATACCTTGGGTTACGAATTTAATCCGTTCCAGAACCTGCTTCGTAACCTAAAAAATTCGTAACCTAAATGGATTTTCCATAAGAATGTTATAAAAGCAAATAATGCGTTCCACCCGACCATGAATGGACAATTTCAATTCATATTTTCCATTTATTTTTGTTCACAAAGGTTGAAAATTCGTGTAGGAATTACATAAATTATAAAATTGAAGAATGAAATTAAATATAAACACTAGATTTAATATGCATGCACAGTAAAACCTGAACTTTACCTTTGGCGAGTGTGGCTGCTGGCTTGACGGAGACGGGAGGGGAAGGGGGAGGAGGCGAGGGTTAGGGCTTGGGGGGGAAATCTCCCTCTGTGAACACTTCTGGAAGACTTTCTGGTTTTTTCTCTAGAGAGCACCGTTCACTACCATCACTAATTTTACGCTTATGCGAAACTGTGTCGTCTTTCACAATTTTGAAAAAATATTTTTCTATGGAGGCTTGCTTTTGCCTGTTCTTTAAAATTTTATAGAAATGACCCACCCCATTATCGATAAACAAATTTGTTGCACGCCCTGACGCAGCCTTATTCGGGTGATTTTTCTCGATAAAACTTTTCACAATTTCCCAGTGTTTCAAAAAATCCTTGATCTCGCTCGAAGGAAGCGACTGTGCAGCGCCTTCCCCCTCCTCCTCAGATGAAATCTCCTCCGTTACCTGTCTCTGTTGCTCCTTGTGTAGCTCCAACAGCTCGTCGGTCGTCAGCTGCTGCCCATGCTCAGTCAGGAGGTCCTCGATGTCGTCCGTGTCAACCTCCAGCCCCAAGGACTTGCCCAAGGATACAATCTCCTCTTCACTTGGCCCCTCCTCGACGGGTTCGAACCCCTCAAAATCTCGTTCAGCAACGCAGTCGGGCCACAGTTTCTTCCATGCAGAATTGAGGGTTCTCCTGGTGATTTCCTGCCAGGCTTTGTCAATCAGATTGAGGCAGTTGTAAACAGAGTAGTGATCCTTCCAAAACTCTCTGAGGGTAAGGTTGGTGCCTTCCGTCATCTCAAAGCAGCGCTGGAACATAGCCTTTGTGTACAATTTCTTGAAATTGGCGATAACTTGCTGGTCCATGTGCTGGAGTATTGGAATGGTGTTGGCGGGCAAAAAATGATATTGTTATTATACAATAAAGTTTCATACATACTTACCTGGCAGATATATACATAGCTAAGACTCCGTCGTCCCCGACAGAAATTCAAATTTCGCGCCACTCGCTACAGGTAGGGCGGGGAGGCTGGGTGGGCCCTAATCGTATATATCTGCCAGGTAAGTATGTATGAAACTTTATTGTATTATAACAATATCATTTTCATACAATCAACTTACCTGTCAGATATATACATAGCTGATTGGCACCCTTCGGTGGAGGGTAAGAGACAGCTACTTCTGGAATAGACAGGTAAACAACATATGTTGTAGGTATAAATAAAAAACCTTGGTTCCTACCTGATAGGTGGTAGACTTCGTGGGTGTTTGCCCCGTAGTCTGCATCACCTCAAGAAACTTTAGCGAGATATGTGATCTATGGCCAAGAATTCTTGTGGGTCTGCCGAAGGGGTCTTATCCACTTACTCGGACTTTGTCAATGGGTGCTGATCCACTTATATGACAACACACCTTATTAAGGAGCACACAACCAATCCCGACCACCTGATCCTAACCACCTTGTTAGTATTAAAAATTGCTCCGAGTTATCCCCAAACTCTTCGCAACAACCGTAACTCAAACCAAATTGCACACGCACACAATAATTTTTTTAAAAAAAAAATTTATGATACTCATCTAATAAAAGATATCACAAGAGTTCCTTACTGAACGGAAGTGACTGGCCGCCGCCTGTGCGGCATCTGCACTTGTTCAGCAGAAAGTCTAGAACATATCTATTAGACTTATGTAGTAATTAAAGATTGGTGTTAGCTCCTGTACCCAGGATTGTGCCCGCAGACACAAAAGGACCTAAAGAAAAACATTTTTCATAGGTCACACGAACGTCCCTCAAATAGTGAGAAGCAAACACAGAATTACATCTCCAATATGTCGCTTCCAAGATATTCTTAAGTGACATATTTCTCTGAAAAGAGAGAGACGTAGCTACTGCTCTCACTTCATGAGCTCTTACTCTCAGGAGTTTGAAAGAATCATCCGTGCAAGCCTTATGAGCGTCCGGAATGACGTTCCTGACAAAAAAGGCTAAAGCATTCTTAGACATAGGTTCTTGATGGATCCTTCACCGAGCACCAAAGACCTTGTCTAGAACCTCCCAACTGTTTCTTTTTCTGTATGTAAAACTTTAACGCCCTTACTGGGCAAAGAGACCTCTCCGGTTCCCTGCCGACGAGACCCGATAAGCCTTTTACTTCGAAGTTTCTCGGCCAGGGATTCGAAGGATTTTCATTCTTCGCCAAGAATAATTCTTTGAAGGAACAGATGGCTGAATCTAGATTGAAACCCACTTTATCACTAAGGGCGTGCAGCTCACTAACTCTTTTCGCCGTCGCCAGTGACAAAAGAAATAAACATTTTCTCGTTATGTCACGAAACGAGGCCAAGTGCAGGGGTTCAAATCTCTCTGATGACAAGAACTTAAGCACCACGTCTAGATTCCAGTTAGGGGGAGAAGTAATGTTAGACTTCTTGGTCTCAAAAGATCTAATCAGATCATGTAGATCTTTATCGTTTCCCAAATCTAGGCCTCTATTCCTAAAGACGGCTGATAGCATACTCCTATAGCCCTTTATCGTGGCTACGGAGAGACACGATTCTTCTCTCAAAAATAACAGAAAATCAGCGATTTCTGTTACAGAGGTACTGGAGGACAACTTCTTCGACTTACACCACCTTCTAAAAACTTCCCACTTCGATTGGTAAACACGGATAGTGGAAGTTCTCCGGGCTCTAGCGATCGAGCTTGCTGCTTTGCTAGAAAAGCCTCTCGCTCTGACAAGTCTTTCGATAGTCGAAAGGCAGTCAGAGCGAGAGCGGGGAGGTTTTGATGAAACCTCTCGAAGTGTGGTTGTCTGAGAAGATCCTTCCTTTGTGGAAGGGATCTGGGGAAGTCTACCATCCACTCCAGCACCTCTGGGAACCACTCTTGAGCTGGCCAAAAGGGGGCTATCAGGGTCATTCTTGTCCCCTTTGAAGTCACAAACTTCCTGAGCACTTGCCCAGAATCTTGAATGGGGGAAATGCGTAAACGTCTACATGAGACCAATCTAGCAGAAGGCGTCTACTGTTAGAGCTCTGGGTCTTCTACTACTGAACAGAAGACTTCAGTCTTTTTGAGAGGAACGTGGCAAAGAGGTCGACATGAGTCCCCCAAAGAGACCAGAGATTCCGGCAAACTTCTGAGTGGAGGGTCCATTCGGTATGAAGGACCTGGTTCCTCCTGCTCAGCCTGTCTGCTCTCACGTTCCTTACTCCCTGAACAAACCTCGTCAACAGAGAGATGTTCCTTTGCGATGTCCACAACAGCAGGTCTCTCGCGAGCTCGTACAGGGCATACGAGTGAGTACCTCCTTGCTTTCGAATGTATGCAAGGGCGGTTGTATTGTCCGCATTCACTTGTACTATCTTGTTCCTCACTAAAGGTTCGAAGCTCTTTAGGGCTAGGTGTACGGCAAACAGCTCTTTGCAGTTTATGTGCCAGGACACTTGAAGAGCATTCCAAGTGCCTGACACCTCTCTCTTTCCCAAGGTTGCTCCCCAACCTTTTTCCGACGCATCGGAAAACAATACAAGGTTTGGGTTCTGTGTTTCTGGGGAAGTACCCTTGTTTTCCTTCAGTGGGAGTAACCACCATTCTAAATGGCGTTTCATCAGAACTGGAATGGGAAAACTGTCCGAGAGAAGCCCTGTCTTCATGTTCCAAGATCTTCTGAGGAAGAACTGAAGCGGACGGAGATGAAGTCTTCCTAGAGGAAAGAACTGTTCGAGCGAGGAAAGAGTCCCTAATAGGAAGAGAGAGACTTTTTCTAAACCTCTCGTTAGTCTCTCTTGAGAAGGAAATACTCGAAAACCCCGAGAATCCATCTGAATCCCCAGATAGACCAAGTTCTGGCTGGGGATCAGTTGGGACTTCTCGAGGTTCACGAGTAATCCTAAGGTCTTTATCAGGTTTAGTGTCACAGTCAGGTCCTCCAAACACTGTTTCTCTGACTTTGCTCTGATGAGCCAGTTGTCTAGGTACAGAGATATACTGATTCCTTTCAGGTGAAGCCATCTCGCCACATTTTTCATAAGGCTCGTGAAAACCTGAGGCGCCGTAGACAGGCCGAAACACAAGGCTCTGAATTGGAAGATCCTTCCCCCCGTCATGAAACGGAGGTACTTCTTCGACGAAGGATGGATCGGGACGTGAAAATAGGCATCCTGGAGATCCAGAGACACCATCCAATACCCTTGGCGAAGAGCCGCAAGGACTGATGCAGAGGTCTCCATGGAGAACTTCTGTTTCTGAACAAACTTGTTCAGAGCGCTGACATCCAGAACTGGTCTCCAGCCCCCCGAGGCTTTCGCAACCAAGAAAAGACGATTGTAAAACCCTGGGGAGCTTTGATCCAGCACTAGCTCTATAGCTCTCTTGTCCCACATCTGATCCACCATTTGTTGAAGAGTATCTTTCAACACAGGGTCCTTGTAATTGGCGGACAATTCCCGCGGAGTTGACGTCAGGGGAGGATTGTCCAGGAAAGGAATGAGGTATCCCTTCTGTAGAACAGACATAGACCAAGCGTCTGTATCTATGAGAGTCCAGGCTTCCGCAAATCCCCGGAGCCTGGCACCTACTGGTGTTTGGAGGAGCGTCACTTCACTTTCCCCTTTTAAAGGGACGGAAAGAGGCTCTACCTCTCTTCTCAGTCGCCTTTCTTTTAGCGGCAACTCTAGCGGGAGGGCCTCCTCGAAAGGGCCGAACAGGCGTAGACACACCTTTCTTGTCTCCCACCATCACTGGTCTCTTCTTCCTGGAAGATTGCAGGAGAAGATCCTGTGTTGCTTTCTCCGTCAGAGAACGGGAAATGTCCCTCACCAACTGTGAAGGGAACAGAAAGTCAGACCTGGGAGCGAATAACAAGGCTGTCCTTTGCGAATGGGATACCGCTTTTGTCAAGAAAGCGCTAAATACAGATCTCTTCTTCAAGAGACCTGCTCCAAATAAGGAAGAAACTTCCCCTGAGCCATCCTGTACCGCCTTGTCAATACAGGACAAAATTGCAAGGAGTACGTCCGGATCGAGTCCTTCCGAGGCATGAGGCTTCTTGGACATCACCCCAAGGGACCAATCTAGGAAGTTGAAGACTTCTAAAATGTGAAAAAGTCCCTTGAGGAGATGATCCAACTCTGAAAGACCCCAAGTAATCTTCGCAGTATGAAGGCTATGTCTCCTGGATGCATCTACCAGACTGGAAAAGTCAGCTTCAGCCGAAGCTGGGAGAGTGAGTCCCATATTCTCCCCAGTCTGGTACCAAATACCTCTCTTGCCCTAAGTCTAGCGGGAGGCATGCAAAACACCGTCCTGACTAGCTCCTTCTTGGTTAGCATCCAGCTATCCAGCGACTGAAGAGCTCTCTTCATAGAAATCGTCGGTCTCATCTTCAAGAAAGCCGACGACTTCGGCGTCTTAGAGCATGAAAAAAGTGAACGAGGCGAAGGAGGAGCGGCAGGGATCAATGCATCTCCGTATTCCTGGAGGAGGAGAGCTGTCAAAACTTTGTAGTTAGACAGCCCTTCTCTGCGTGAGTCTCGTCTTCTGAGTCCTCTTCCAAAATCGGATCAGAAGGAGAAGTCACTTCCCGTTCCGGGTCTTCCTGCCCAATAACTCTCTCTACGGGAGACAAACTCCTAATAGGAGAGGGGCTAAGAGAGTGTATAGCGCTCCTCTGCTTGGCTGGCTCCTCGCGCTTGGCTGGCGCCTCGCGCTTGGCTGGCGCCTCGCGCTTGGCTGGCGCCCTCGCGCTGGCTGCGCTCGCGCTTGGCTGGCGCCTCGCGCTTGGCTGGCGCCTCGCGCCTGGCTGGCGCCTCGCGCCTGGCTGACTCCTCGCGCTTGGCTGGCGCCTCGCGCCTGACTGATGCCTCGCGCCTCTGTAAAGTCTCGCGCCTGACTGACGCCTCGCGCCTTTCTGGTGCCATATCCTTGTATGGATGATGCTTGTCTGGCGCCTCGCGCCTGGCTGAATCCTCGCGCCTGGCTGCTTCCTCGCGCTCGGCTGACGCTGCTGGTCTGGCAGACGTATCACGTCTGGAAAAATCCTCACGCCTGTAAAGCATTTCTCGCTTGTCTGGCGCTTTAATCCTATCAGAAGCTTCTCGTCTGTAGGAAACTTCGCGCTTGACTGGCGCCTCGCGCTTGTCTGGCGATTCAAAATCGTCCAAAGTCTCTCTATCAGAGTAGATCTCAAACGCCTCACGTCCCACAGGAGCCTCACTCCTGGCGGGAGAAGGAAGACGAGACTTCTTGACAGGAAGCCTCACGTCTTTCTTACGAGTGGGATCCTTCGAAAGGACTCCTACCAAGGCGGATAACTGTTCTTGCACAGCCAAAATGATCCTCTTGGAAGCCTCTCCGGCATCTTCTTGAACGGGAGAGGGAGATCTCGAAGGAGTTTTGTCCAAACCATGGGACGTCAAAACCCTCTTAGCCTTCTTGATCGAAGGAGGCGCTTCTTCCGAAAAGCGTTCGGGGCTAGAATCCAACACAGGATCTTTCCAGTGCCTTTTCAGGGGCCTGGACAAGTCCGAATCCTTCCACCCTCGTTTAGGAGAGGGAGAAGCGGACGAAGAGAAGCACTCTCTGAGGACGCTTTTCCTATAGCGGTCCTGAGCAGTCTGTCTATTTACAGAGCCTGCTGAAGGGACGCCTGACCGGGGGGAATTCTCCACAACCTCCGTACAGCTTTCGACTTTCCTTCTCCTCTGGGCTTGGGAGCTTGGAAGAGGTCTAGGCCTGGGAGCGTCACAGAGACGGTCAGACGCCCCCTCCACAACACTGGGGACACTCACTTCACTATAATAGTCACTTTCACAATCCTTACCTTTCATGGCAGCCATTTTGGATTTCATCCTGTGAAGAGTAGCTTTCAGCTCAGCAATTTCCGAGGCCGAATCTGAATGTAAAGCCAGTGAGGGCCCTGATACAGAATTAGAATCAAATGCATAGTTCAGGGAAGAGTTAGAATCATTAAAAGGCTCAATAGGCCTTGTACTATTACCCGCAATCTTAGATGCAGCCCTTCTGACTCTATCCCTTTCTAACTTCTTCAAGTAAGAAGTTAGAGTCTTCCATTCCTCAACATTCAACCTCTCACACTCATGACAGGTGTTAGAAATAGAACAATCAAAACCTCTACATTTGCGACATACAGTGTGAGGATCAACCGAAGCCTTCGGTATCCTCACCTTGCAGCCTACATTCACACACACACTCACACAACCACTTGAATCAGACATTCTTGAAGAAAAATCAAAAGCAAGTCCAAATCCAGTCCACAGAAGCGAATGCCAAAACAACGATCCAGGTACGTCACCAAAAGTCCACAAAAAGATGATCAATTGTCTAGAAAAGCGAATTCCAGTCAGGAGGAGGCAGCAACGATGTTGATACCACCGGCGACAGAAAATATATGAGTAGAAAACGGGAATGGTTCCTAGTCCTGCCGCCCAGGGCAGGCCGGTAGATCACCTGACCCTATAGCGAGTGGCGCGAAATTTGAATTTCTGTCGGGGACGACGGAGTCTTAGCTATGTATATATCTGACAGGTAAGTTGATTGTATGAAACTTGACTTTAATAAACTTGAATTCGTCCAGTAAGTCCTCTTCAACGGATGGAGGATGGGCAGGAGCATTGTCCATCACAAGTAAGGCTTTGAATGGGAGGTCCTTCTCCCGGAGATACTTCTTCACCTCGGGACCAAAAACCTCGTTCATCCACTCGACGAACAAGATCCTCGTCACCCAAGCCTTGGTATTAGACCGCCACATAACGTGCAACAGCTTCTGCACGTTGTTTTTCTTAAAGGCTCGTGGATTCTCCGAGTGATACACGAGGAGAGGCTTAATCTTGCAATACCCGCTTGCATTGGCACAAAACAATAGGGTTAGACGGTCTTTCATGGACTTGTGACCGGGAAGTGCCTTCTCTTCTGCCATAATGAACGTCCTCCTGGGCATCTTCTTCCAGAATAACCCTGTCTCGTCGCAATTGAAGACTTGTTGGGGGAGGTATTTCTCGGAATCCACGAGCCTTTTAAACTCTTTTACGTAAGCCTCTGCCGCCTTTGTATCTGAGCTTGCAGCCTCACCATGGCGAACAACACTGTGGATGCCAGTCCTTCTCTTAAAATTCTCGAACCAGCCACGGCTCACCTTAAAAGTGTCTTTTTCACTGTCCGCTGATGTGCCTGGCTCAGTTTTACTCAAATCTTCGTAGATCTTACGAGCCTTTTCGCAAATGATGCTCTCACTTACGGAATCTCCTGCCAGCTGTTTCTCGTTTATCCAAACCATGAGCAAATTTTCTACATCGTCGAGAATATTAGGCCGTTGTTTCGTCAATACTGTGACACCTTTTGATGCTTTACTGGCTTTAATTTCTTCCTTTTTCTTCAAAATAGTGCAGATCGTTGATTGCGACCGCTTGAAGAATGCTGCAATGTCTTTTCACACGCTCGCCTTTATCATGCATTTGGATAATTTCCTTCTTCATTTCGACCGTAATCATCTCTTTCTTTCTTATGCTTTCCTTCTTGCTGCTTGCCTTCGTCATCTTGGGAGCCATTGTCTTTAGTATTTGGGTAATAGTAACGTATAAGCACTATCACGGAAACACAACACGTGCACAAATCACTAAGCAAATTTGAGGGCGTATCACGGACAGATGCGTTCAATCTTACCGCCAGCGAGATAGTGAAAGAGTTATGGTTTAAAAAGGGTCAAGGGATGCGTGGGAGGAAGTCACGTGACCCTCGTTAAGTTTTGGCCGAAAAAAATGCGTTCGCAGATCCCACGCTCATCCGATGTCCGATGTAAACAATGCAGGCGGCCTCCCATGATGGAAATTCGCGCATTCATATTCCAAGTGAAATTCGTATTCCAGAATGAGGGCGTAACTTCGTAAGTTAAAAAATTCGTATACTAATCAGTTCGTAACCCAAAGTATTACTGTACATATTTATTCAAAATAAAAAATTAAAGATTCCATCGGGAAAATCGTAATTAATGGCTAGTCACCAAGAGCTCACAAACATGACTTCATTGGAAGATGGCCGAAAGCAAAGTGGAGTGTTTACATCTGGGGAGGTGGTAGGCCGCCTACCAGACGGTAGTTACTGCCTAACCACGTTGTTCAAGAATTTAACCACAGTATTCCAGCCTACGCTGAAAGTAATTCCTTATGTTATGGGAGAGAGAGAGCAAAATTGGTGGAGGAATAAATGGGAGTGGTTTGATGATGGTCATAAGCGTGTCTGTTGTGGCAATCGCCGGGTACTATATCAGTGGCGAGCATCTGTTACGAGAGTCGGGAGAAGTGAGGGAGTCTGTGATCAGAGCTGGTTGTGGACAGTCAGTTTTTTGGTAGCAGTATTGAATATTATTGATGGTCAGTTATTTTGTGTGTTCTTTGAAGCTGTTGTTTGAATTATTGTTGGTATTGTATGTTTGAAGGTTGTTGTGCCTGTGTTGTTGAATTTGTTGTGCTTAAGAGTTAGTTCTGTTGTGTTGTAGATGAGTTGTTGGAGTTGTTGGGTGTTGTTGTTGGTGAGTTGTGTTGACTTGTGTTATTGTTTTTTGGTGTTGATAGTGATTATTTGTGCAGTGGTCTTTTGTTGTATAGTTATTGAATTGTTTTGTGATTGTTGTCCTTGTTTGGTTGTTTGTGTATTGTGTTACAATGGCTAGCCTAGCCTAGCTATATCCAGCAGACAGTGAAGCTCCTCACCCTGAGTGTGTGGTTTGTACAAGTATGGTTTTGAGTGTTTTTTGGTTTTGGCTTCTAATCCCTGCCACAATGTAAAGGACCGAGGGTTTGTATATCATGTAGGAACAACTCAAATTTCAGCAGCCGTGCAAGTAGAAAGGTATAGCTGTGTAATTACTTGGTAAGTTACATATGCAAAAATTTACATTAGAATATAGGCATAAATATAAAGTGGTCAAGTTCATGAAGTGTAAAAACATACTGGAACAGATATGATGAACAATTTCAAACAAAATAAGCAGTATACTAAGAACTTGTAATGTATACAAACTTTTTTTCTATTTCAACTGACCTTATTCTGCAAGGACTGCAGTCGATGAGCATCAATTTCAGCAGAACCAAGAGTTTCTTTAATATATGTTAGAGCATCTGTGGGTCTATTAGGTTCTTCATATAAGCGTACCAAAACATCTGTCAATGCAGACATCACACCAGACTTCTCAACATAAGTACGAAATTTTTCTCGCTCAGAATCCATAGTCTGAAAAAATCAATTAAAAAATCAATACAAATCTCCGTAAAAAACAAGCTCAAACATACATTACTATGAACTAAGCAACGAACTACATTACCAATAATGACCTGGTTTGGGATTTTCCCTACAATAGCAATCACAGTGATCCCCCCTATTTGCAGCAGATATATACCAGAACCCCCTGCCCTGAAAAAGTTAGAACCCGCAAATAGTTGGAACCCCTATAAAAACGCTTAAAATGCCCTATTTTGTTAGTTAAAAATCAAGAAAAACCAACTAAAAATGTTCATACCTGGTTTTTTAAATAGTTTCATCACAAGTGCATTTTATGATTTAAAAAAAAAGAATTTGTAGATATTTCTCAGATAAAAATACACATATAGACTAATTTTCCGCAAATAATGGGGGGAAATGTTCCAGAGAGAAATCTGTGAATGCATGAGACTGCGAATATGGGGGTCCACTGTAGTCCCATCATAATGATAATATAAATTTTGATAAAATGTATTATTTGGATACTTACCTACTGCAAAAGTTAATCTCTGTGATGATTAGGTGAGTCGGCATTCAAACAAAAAAACGAATGGCTGCCCAGATGACTGACTAGTTTACCTGTTCTCCACCTGGTGTCTTTCGAATGTTTTAGCTTTTGTCAATATTCTCCTTGACAGCACACTAAGTTGTGGGAAGGCTGGGTGGGGTCTACTTTAACAGTAGGTAAGCATCCAAATAATAAATTTTATTATGAAAATTTATATTATTTGTGATGAATCTTACCTACTGTTAAAGTTAGCTGATTCCTACATTAAGAAGAGGGCGGTGGGTAGTGCAGTTAGACAAAAATCCACTCAGCCATTCAAGCTAAAGGCTTCTTGCATGAAAACCAAAACATTCTCACCTGATCTGGAATCCTTTCCGGATTTTACTACCACCAGAAGTTGGATTCCATTCAGCGACCAAGGCTCTCATACATGTGCAGCAAAGAGCAGCCTAGTGGAGAAAACCGGTTCGATTCAGCCAGACTGAAACAGAAGCGGTATGAGGGGACCCCTGTGCCTGGGTCCAACAGCCCTATAAAACAACAGTCACTTAATATAAATATTTTTACGATATAAAGGTACACTATACAAAATTTGTACCTTCATGCTCCCCAAAATAATAAAACCAGGGATTTAAACAAAAGAGCCCAAAGAATTGCCCTTTCTTTGGTTCAGGAAAAGACTACCCACTACTAGTAGTGGATTAAGGGCTTTACTGTTTTCAAACACGATTCTGTATACTTAAGGTAGTGAGTTGGTAAATACCAAATTGCGCTTCTACTGCACCACATCAATCCTATTCTGGAGCGACAAACTGACCTAACACTAAAAGAAGTTTCAACCGCTAATCACACTATGAATGCTTGTCTTCAATACAGGTAAAATATATGGAGCGAGTTCTCTTGCACTAGCCTAATCAAAAACGTCACAGAGGACTTTGTGTTCCTTGATAAAGACATATAAGTTTCTAAAAACACTACACCAAAGGTTAACTTTGCCTCTTCCAGGCTTAACCTTCACAAATACATTCAACTATTGGCAAAGACAGTTAGGTCTTTTAAAACCACAAAACAAACAGTTAATTTCGCCTCTTCCAGGTTTAACCTTTGACAACGACATCTGCGTTTCCTAAAACCACAAAACAAAAGGTTAACTTTCCCTTTGACAAAGATGATGTAGGTTTCTAAAAGATGTTCTAGGTTTAACCTATCTGATTCAGTTTTAATTGCCCCAACAGGACAGAAAAGTTTCCTCTTCTTCCCCACTAAGGAGGTTACATAGGAATTCTTACAGGTCACTGTAAAATGTAGCCTTACATCACCCTCAGTTTTAAGGGGGCCGGCCGGAACCCCTATATATAGTGGTATAGGGCGAAAAATGCAGTCATGAAAAAATTCATGGAGCTTCATATGGCAATTGAGAATACGTATACGAAATATTTCGTCAAAATTCCTCTTACTTTCGTAGTTACAGGGTAATTAGTTAACGTAACTCAATAAGCCTAAAACATTGATCCGTACAAGAAAATGCAATATTTCTTCTATTATCGTAAATTTTGATAATTATTGTCAAAGAAATTGGGAGAAATGGCATCTGTAGACATTCCCCGAGTCGAGAAGGAGACTTCAGGCTCAGCTACTAAGTCCAGTCCTGATTTAGTGCGATCACAGACTTCAAGTAGTCTACACGTTCCATTTCACCTCTGACATGCGCCTGCTTTTATGTATGTTTATGTATGTTTCGGCAAGAATTTCATCATGCCAATGAGGAAAAGACAAGGAAAACATCTCGCTAATATACAGACGAAGAAAAATCGCTCAAGTATTATTACAGAATATCATAATATATGCGTAGTTAGTGAAGAGAGAGGGGAGGGTTGCTTAGTAACGCCCCCGTCTTGCTTGACAGCACACGTCACACTGTGCCAAAGGCTACGATCTTTGAGCAAAGAGATCTTCATTTATGATAAATAACAAAGTTTTGGTTTTTTAATATCCAAAATGGAATATGAAATTCATAATAATCATGATTTATTAAATTGTCTTTGTAAAAAAAAAGAGTACGCCTTCGAGTTTCACCTCTTGACATTCTCTTGCATTTACGTTTGTTTATCTTTGTTTCGGGCAAGAATTTCATCATGCCAAAGAGGAAAATACAAGGAAAACATCTCGCTAAAATACAGAAGAAGAAAATTCGCTGTAATAAGCCGAGTTAGTGAAGGGGAGAGAGAGAATTGCGTAGGAAGGAGTGCCCCATCTTGCCTCAAGCAGTGCCCCAGGCTGCGATATATGAGCAAAGGGATCATCATTTATGATTAAATTATGATAAATAAAATAGTTTTGGTTTATTAATACACAAAAAAGAAATATACATTCATAATAATCATTATTTATTAACATTGTCTTTATAGAAATACGAAGGAAAACTTTGAACGCCCGTATCTCAAAACTATACTTATTGACCTTCAAAATCTATCTTCTCACTTAGTTTTAAAGCTATAACATTGGAATTGGTATATAACTCAGAAAGACATTATAGAACAATCAAATAGAGCCCTTTTTTCCAATTTTTGTTTCGTATTTTTTTTATAAATTTTTTTTCTCCTGATTTATAGGGTTTATTTTTTTACCATATTGAAAAATTCATATCTAGCAAAAAAATGACTTTTAGAAAAAAAACTCTCCATTCGATTGGAGGTCTACATCAGGTCTATATATGGTAGTAATCCCAGGTCTTAATATTAAATATCAAGGGAGGAGATAGAATTTGAAAAATGGTTATTTTCGGGATAAATTGCCCTGGCGTCACAAAACCGAAGGTCAGAGGCGAAAATCATATGCGGTTTGGAGATGTCCCAAGTCACCTTATTAAGTGGTATGAATATCAAAGTCCTGTCCTTAAAAAGGGGCATTAGCCGGCCGGCCCCCTTAAGACGGAAAGATAAAATAGCATTCCCTTTACAACAGCTTAAAGAAAGTTGCTGGCAATAAATTACTTATTAACTTCCAATGTTAAATAAAAGGTTTCATAGTAATTTCAGATAAAGTCTAGACCTGCATCTAAACTATAGAGAGAGACTGATATAGAGATGAAGGGGCTTCAATCTCAACACCTTATAGTGCTGATCCTCACCAAGACCTAAAAGTACACTATGCAATTCCGATGAAAGTATGGAACGATAACTTTGGAAGTAGACAGTGAAAAGCCTTACTTACTATCTCTAAACAGAAAACATTGACATCTACAAGGTTCCAGGTGCTGAAAATTCTTCTAGAATGGCACCCTCAGCAATACATAGACCACTGCTTCTGACCCCAGGCCATGGCTGTTCAATTAAGGACAGATCCTATAATAACCTGAAAATCTTCTTATTGAGAGGGGACATTCTAATATCTCCAAGCAGTTAAGGAGATACCTAAGTTCATGGAAGTGTATGGAATTGTGTAGTCAAGTTGATTTCCTCTAACGCAAGAATGAAAGACATCTACCAAAAGCATTGGAAATTCTGCAAATCATTTCCCCTGAGGCTACAAGGGCTCTACCGGAGACACCAAGCAATTCTTGAACTTGAAATTACTCAAACAGCATTTAAGAGTAGATACAAGGGGCAGGCCTATGAATACACAGCTCAAGACTGAGGGCCATCAAAGAAGTAGTAATCGTTCTGGTGTTCCTTTTCAACTACATGCTGGTAAGTCTAAACGAGTGCTCCTTAAATCCCACAGCAACTGCCAAACTTACGGTTGTAGAGGCCATTGTGTGAAGTTTGTTCTTTCTGAATCCCCAATTGCCAAAACATTGTCCTTCCATAGAATGAATGATCAAACCAATATGTTGTTCATTTCACTCAAAGCAGCAAACTTCTCACAAAGACACTGTTTCAGTCAAGGAATAAACCTGCAAAGTATCCTGATGTTCTTTCCACTACCCTGGCATCTACAAAGTTTTATGAGGTGTAGTGTTGACCATTCTATGTTGCATGAAAGTGTTGACTCCAGTTCAAACTCTGTGTTGCACAACAGGAAAGAACCAAAACGTGGACTTAGGCTTAAGAACAAAATGGGCACTTCTTGGTTACAGAGTCCCTCCTACAGTCCTGGAGCCAAAGATGGTTCTGGATTACTTACAAATTCAATTAATGTTATTTGTATGTCTTACAAATTCAATTAATATTATTTGTATGTCGTAATTCTTACGCCGAAACTGTATATCAACTATGAATGATTATCTGAAAAAAATCCCCAGTAAGGCAGTCTGTTTTTCCGAGTACGGAAAAGCCCTTACCATATAGGAAGTTTCCGTCAGGCCTACAATTCTTCAAGAAGCACATGCCTATTCATCTTTGACCAACAAGCATGCATAATTAAGTATCATCCCCACATCACCAGATAAGAATGGGGATATAAAGAACGAAAAATATAATGCATAGAAATTGGGCCAGAAGCAAAAGGTCCTTGGCCTTTGGAATGCTGTTGACAGAGTTGGCCAACTTAAATCATTGATTTAGTAGAAGAGCGTCTTGCTCCTAAAGTTGACACCATCCACAAATGGGCAACAAAGTCCCAAACAAAACTTATAGAGGGCTGTACACTAACCCAAACAAAGTGCACAGAACAGCTATAAATTCTTGTAAATACATCTTGAAGAAACTTGCATGACTGAGGATGTACTATTGGTAAAAGGAATACGTTCTTCCACAAGTTTGACTGTTTTTTGGAAAGGTACTAAATCCATGCTAGAAAACCATAAAGTATGTGGGCAGATACTTCCTGTTATTCAGTCTCAAAATGTCCAATATCTCCAATAGCTCATGGAGCTCGTCCCAGAGAGCTACTGCTTGGACCATCATTCCCTCTATATACAACCTCCTACTAAAACGAGACTTGTGAGAGATTTCTCCTGAAGACGACAAAGGAAGCTATAAAAGGGAGATTAAACCAGTGGAGGACAACCAAAAATGAATCGCAACTCCCCTTCATCGTTTCCACCATGTAAGGTAATGGTCCCAAGTCCCTCCATCCCTGTCAAGAGGTTGCAACTGTCCATATCCCAGAACCTTAGGTCTGCACTTATCCCCGCAAGGTATAAAACAAGACTACCAATAGATACTTCCTTATTGCCTTAACCCAAGCAGCATAATCAGACAGGCAGTGAAATGTTATAATTTCCAAACCTCCAAACCAAGTGAGTATAAGCATGAGGACATTACCCTGCAGCACTAGAAATGAGTTAGATCTTCCTTGCTAAATTCCCGCTGGCGCCCAACCATTTAAAGATGGCTTCACACAAACTCACTGGGTTGGCACCTCCACCTCTCAAAGCTGACGCAGAGACAAGACAATGTAGCTAATGAGTTTTGTTTCATTTGTTTAATAGAGAACTATTTTATACAGAAGGATTTCACTTGTACAATAATACTCTCCTTGATTTAAAATAAGTCCTTTTTTTTTTTTTTTTTTTTTTTTTTTTTTGAGAGAAAATAAATTACTTTTCCACTGGTTTTCATGGCTTAACACACAGTAACAGACCATATTTTACCAAAACTACCATCTAGGATCAAATTGAAAATTTTAGGGGACTCTTGGGCCAGTTTAATCCTGAAATCTAACCCAAAATATTGGGGCTCTTCAAGCGGGTGCCCAGAAAACTGAAAACTGTGACAAGTATGCTGTTTCCAGAAGAACCTGTAGGAACTGGGCAACAGTACTATACAGCGTCTTGTTACTTCATTGATTTCCTAGTCCTGGGACCCCTTGAGTGTTCGAATCTCATATGCACTAAGGTGGACGAATCCAGGAAAAAATGGAGTCCCAAGAGTCTACAGGCCCTGTTGCAAATATGAGCCAGGAGGAATTGCTAACAAAGCTATCAGAGCGTGATGAGACAATTGTACTCCCCCAAGAAAAGCTCCTCTGATTAGGAGAGGAACTCCAAGCTCTGAAGTGGGAGCGTTCCCTGAAGAGTAATGCTGGCACAGTGCACAACAAGTACTACCACCTCCAGTACCTGGTTCTTAGGTGAGGGATTGATGTCCGGTCATGATAGTCCTTCTCATGTCTCTGACCCCCCTGGAATGGATGGTAAAGTTCCAAAGCCAACAAGGATTCCCTCTACTTATGCACCAGAAGATGTTTCTTCTAGTGTCCGTCCTAAGACAATGAGTAGGAGACAAGTCCCTCTTCAAGATGCTTCACCAGAAGTCTCAGTCCTCCTCATCTTCATCTGAATCTGAGGTATCGAATACTGTACCTGTAAATACCATGGAGATTGGTCAGCTTGTTCAGGCATTGGACAGGAAGGGATGTCCCAGACCAGCAGTTTACAACTGGGATTCTGGACACTCTCTCCCGTTTCCTCACCTTCTTTGAAACATATTGTTCAGCCCGGTATTCCCAGGGTAGTAAACCCTTCTGGACAGCGGAGCTTGGCAGGTATTTGGAGGGGGAAATTCATTCAGTGTTCGATGCAGTAGGAGGAACAGGGGTAGACTACCATGAGATGAAGAAGCTCAAGGCCTGGTACAGCAGGGCAAAAGAGCAGATCAGAACCAGACGGAAGGCTCAGTTCAAGGAGGCCCGATTGACGGAGGGCGAGTCCTTGTCAATATTTTCTACTTGCCTTTAGCATTTGTACCAGGCTGCTCACCCTAATCAGCCATTAGATGGGGCCAGAGCCGTATATAGAGAGAGTTTGGCCAACCTTTTGACAGGGCGCCATCTTGCTCCTATCCTGTTAAGCCGTGCTCACTAACCTGAGCGATGTCTCAGCTTTTCTCTCCCTTTCTCTCTTATCATATGCTGCTGATTGTTAAATGAAGGTTTCTATCAAACATTAAGATGTTTGTCAAAACACTCATGACAGTTTATAACTTTATTAAAGTTTTAATTTCAAAATACGTAAGTATTATGAAATATTATACATAGTTTCAAAATTCAGTTTACCCATATTCATTATAGCTTTGCTCATCATCATACTCTTACTTCCTAATTAACTGCCTTTTGATTTTAACGATCGGGCTTTACGAATATTCTCTTGTTTTTTTAGCATAAATATGTAATCTTAAAGTGAAGAAAAACTTCAGGGGTCTACCCTTAATGCACTAGTCATCCTAATAAATTGCTTGTTACCAAAACTTTTTTCATTTGCCTGAAAAATATTTTCTGCATTCTGAAATAAACTGAAGCAGGCATCTGTGCGTAAACTAGGCAGTTTTTTCTATATTCTTTTGATTGAGTCAACCTCTGAGAAGGATCTGTCTGTGTTGACTGGTTGCTCTCTATTGCTTAAAGACAAAACGTGCAATGATTATTAGACTTTTTAACTTTTTTTATATGGCAAATCAAACTGTTTTACCATGTCGTCACTCAAATAAATAATGATATTGCCTTTCATTTGACATGACCACAAGTTCTTTATATGTGGTACATTGTGGATGAAGTAAAGAAATTGTTCTTTGCTAATAGGATGAGCGGTCCCATTAACTATGCTACAGTTTCTGGAACAGATAATACCAAAACTCTTTAGAAGGGCCCGATTTGCACTTCCCATGTCTGATGTGATGGCACTAAGATGCAATCCAGTGGCATGGGGCCACTTCAAAATATCCAAAACCAAAGGTTTTAAAGTTCCCTCTTGACGCTATTTCCTGTTTCTTCTCTTGTGCCTTTTTATCTTTCTTTCTGAGATTTTGTATCGTCCTCATTAATACTGCTTCTCGTAACTCTCCAACAGGATTGGTAGAATCGCTACTGGTAGCATCAGTATTATTGCCAGAATTGTCACGGGGATTTTGATTTTGTGAACAGCAGATAACTTAAGGCGTTTAAGGCCATGAGCTCTTCCCGATTCGTACTGATGATCCTCAAAATGATCCGAAAGATAAAATAAATCATTGTTAACTACAGGCCTGAATATCAGCAATGAAAATATGTTTAGCCATATGCTATATTACTACCAGTAAAAATGCAAATGTTGCACATATGAAAAGTAAAGAGGAAAAATCTTGAACTTACCGAACATAAATAAGATCTGTCATGGGCTTTTCAATTTTCTCATTTCACTTTTAATCTCCCATTGCCATCGTCTCTTTGGGTTTCTAGGGAATCTGGCAGGCGATCAATCATTCCATCAAGCTATCAACATGTTATTTTCATGATAAAATAAATTTTTGAACATACTCACCTGGTAGTTATATATATAGCTTACGTCCCCGACGTCACGGCAGAATTTCAAAACTCGCGGCAATCACCGATTGGGTAGTCAGGTGCACCACCTGTGCGCCCTCTACCCAGTACGTAGAACCATTCCAACTATTCCTCAGATCTTCCATGCCCATAGTCTCTAGAGGGGAGGAGGGTGGGAATTAAATGAAAATAACATTTTCAAACATCTAACTCACCTGGTAGTTATATATATAGCTGATTGACACCTTTGGTGGAGGGTCAGAGACAGCTATCATCGTTGGAATTGACATAAGAGTTAAATAAAAACAAACTTATGGGTTGGTACCTGTTAAGGAAGCTGACTTCAATGATATCCTGCCTCATTATGTCTGCTTTCCTTATGAGATCCAGCAATCCACCCAGGGGGCTGAAGACCTTTTGGAGACTGTCAACTGGTCAAACCTCTATGTGACTAGACTCCCTACAATACCCTTGTTCCGGGCGCTACCAAGGAACAAGTTGACCACCTGACTAAGGATCAATGATTGCGGAAGACTGCGTCCAGTCTCCACAAACAACCATAAAAATTTCAATAGTCCCAAGGTAAGAACAGAGTATTGGTATATGTGGTTTTTTAAGGAGTAGTCCCTTCTCCTATTACTGAATGAGCTGCTACAAACGGACCCAGTGTGTAGCAGTCTTCATACAAAGTCTGCACTTGTGTAAGATAGTGCGACGCAAATACTGACTTGCTTCTCCAGAAGGTTGCGTCCAGGATATTTTGAAGGGATCTACAGTAGGGCCTCGTTATCCACGGGGGATAGGGCCCAGAACCCCCCCGTGATAAGTAAATACCCGTGTTATCCTGATACCCCCCTCAAAAATTGCTTAAAACTGCCTACTTTAATAGTTAACCCACCCAAGACCACTATTCCAATGTTTATAACTGCCTACTTTAGTTCAAACACCAAATATATTTTCAACTATCACCTAAAACTAAATTCAAGACAGTTTTAAAGTTATTGTACAAAATTAGCCTTAAAAAATAAATGTAGTAGGCTATATGTACTACTGTACATATGTAGCCTACTAGCCTAGGGATTACAGCTAGAAGCCTACATACGCATGGTGGGCCTCTTTTTTTTTTTTTTTTTTTTTTTTTACAAGGAAAGAGAGGATGAGTGGTATGAGAACTATCAAAATTATGTAAATCATATGGGTACTCACCAACAATCTATGTTGATAAAAGATGGCGACGATTTTGCAGTGCAATCCAGTAATATAATAACGGTAATGCTACCAACAGTATGCAGCGAAACATTCTTCTTCCCTTCGTCACAACACGTTAATAGTATATTCCACGTAAAAAACCTTCATCTGACCTTTAGGCGTCTTTCCATAAGAGTAAAAGAATCAGGGCTTTTGGATGCCACATAATTAACTCGTTTATATGGGTACCAATTTAAAGAACGCGCCGCCACACCACATTTCATAACAACAACAAACAAACGTGAGTAGGCCAGTGTTGCCAACTGGGAATGGCAATTTCTTGCTAGATTTTGTTCCATAAAAGGCTAAAAAAAATCACATACCGTATATACTCGAATAACGTGCAATCTCCCATATCGTGCGACCCCCAAATTTTCACCAATAAACAGTGGTTTTGTGTTTTGTCATGTATCTCATGTATCATGCAAGTTCATAAGGTTGGTGGTTTAGCCTGCTATTGGCCGAGTCATTCAGATGTGCGTGATGCTAGTCAATTTACGGTAATTTTCTTATTAATCTCGAGAATTGAATAGAAAATCTCAAGATTTAAAAAAATCCCAAGACAATAAAATAATTGTAAAAATAACACGCCTTGGAGTCCTTAATCATTCTCTCTCTCCTTCCTCTCTCTCTGTCTCTCCTCTTCTCTCTCCTCTCCTCTCCTCTCCTCTCCTCTCTTTCAGGAGGAATAAATACGTACGTACTGTAATTTGTCTTTCACCAACGGGTATCAGTAAATGTGTAGACATTGTGTGCGTGTTTAAAAAAATGTGCAGTACTCACACATTCCGATGTTTCGGTTTTTGGAATTTTTCAGATTTCGGAAATGTGAGGTCAGATGCATAATCAAACAAACAACCACTACTGCAGCAAAAACATTTTTTCCCTTTATGTTTTTCATTATTGTTATTTATTAATTACAGTTTATTAAATAAATATTAATATAATACTGTTAAATGAATGTGAGATAATTAAGATCACCTATAATAAAATAGTGGGACAATTAATACCATATGTTCACTAATAGGTATTATTTTCAAAACAAACATTCCGTAAAACACAAAAAATATATGTACATAACAATCAAAATATAATAATGTTTTGCAGTTCAACTTGTGAATTTTAACAATAAGTATGACTATATTATATTTCACCATATCGATCTTGAAGTTGAAGAGTCGTAAAATTCTGAGGATGGTCCGGGAAAAGGATTTGTACTTTGTGATTACGTATCGCTACAACACCATGTGGTATTTTTCATACCACTATATTGATGACGCATCGCTACGACACACTGGTGTTTTTCATACCACTATACGTTAAAGTTAAAACATGACATAGAATCGACTTTGCGACTTCGTTCACTTTGATATTTTTAACGATACAATAACTATCATTTGTACTACTAAAACCATCTTCACATAAGTAATTTTTTGTAAGATATGTGTTGTTGCAAAAGCTAGCTTATACATAAAAGGCTTTTATAATTTAAGTCATCTTAGATATACATATGCACCCAAACTCATTGTGGGAAAATTTACTACTGTTTCCTCGGATATTGAAATACTTTAGCATCATTCAAACACTTTAATAATATAATGCATATATACTAGGCTATACATATTTACATCGTATACAAATACTACATACAGTTATATAACACATACTTTTATATACAAAGTTAACAGTTATATACACATACTTTTATATACAAAGTTAATCATATGAGTAGTTATCAGACGACAGACTGTGCACTGGACTACGTACGTACTACTTGGAAGATAAAACGAACAAAAATTTGTTGTTGTTAGTCGCCGGGATAGATTAACATTTTTCCAGAGATTAAAAAGCTGAATTTTGTTTTGAAGGTATGTCAACCGCGTTATTATATTATTGTTTTCATGAAGGAATAATAATATAAAGAAAATTATTGAGTAATTTTTGCCGTCAGCAGTCAGAAAATCACGAACATGGTAACGTTCAAACCTAGTGCCATCCATGGCATATGTCTATAAATAGAACAGAAGCAGAGGGCAGTCATTGGATAACAGATCTCCATGGCTACCAACCAACCAATCAGGTGTTAGTTATACTACTCTGTAATTTCTTAGAATGAACGTTTACACACACGAAGCTAACGATGATGTATGTGTTTTGCATACAGTACTTAGTTTTAGTTTTTATTATTAGTGTAAGTATTTTACTGATTTCATGAAGAATAGAATGATTCCTTCTCATTACTTTGAATGCAAAATGGCTTGAAGATTCTTCCGCAAAAAGAAGAGAAAAAAAAATTCCTTAGAAGATGATACCTATTTACTAACGCGGTTGACATACCTTCAAAACAAAATTCAGCTCTTTAATCTCTGGAAAAATGTTAATCTATCCCGGCGACTAACAACAACAAAATTTTTTTTGTTTGTTTTGTTTTATCTTCCAAGTAGTAACGTACGTAGTCCAGTGCACAGCTGTCGTCTGATCACTACTCATATGATTAATTTTGTATATAAAAGTATGTGTATATAACTGTTAACTTTGTATATAAAAGTATGTGTATATAACTGTATGTAGTATTTGTATACGATGTAATTATGTATAGCCTAGTATTTATGCATTATATTATTAAAGTGTTTGAATGATGCTAAAGTATTTCAATATCCGAGGAAACAGTAGTAAATTTCCCCACAATGGGTTTGGGTACATATGTATATCTAAGATGACTTAAATTATAAAAGCCTTTTATGTATAAGCTAGCTTTTGTAACAACACATATCTTACGAAAAATTGTTACTTATGTGAAGATGGTTTTTAGTAGTACAAATGATAGTTTTATTGTATCGTTAAAAATATCAAATGTGAACAAAGTCGCAAAGTCGATTCTATGTCATGTTTTTCCTAAACGCGTTGACTTAAAGGAGGAACGTTATTTTGGGTTGTTTTATCACTGCCACAAACGCATAACAATGCAGTGTATGTATGATAATTCTAAACTATTATTCACTACCAAAATAACGATGATATTTTGTATTGAAAATTAATGTTACATATATTCCAAACATTATTACTACGTAGCATGAATAGTACTATAAATATTTCGAAAGATAATCTTGCTGTGAACGCTACCATAATTTGATTTTCGTATACGTACTTACATTTTGTCAGCTGGCTGGCCTCACATAGATAAAATTGATTTCACTGATATGGAATTACTCCACGAATAGCCTTTTTATTATGAAGATATGACGACTTAAAGGAGAACGTTATTTTGGTTGTTTTATCACTGCCACAAACGCATAACAATGCAGTGTATGTATGATAATTCTAAACTATTATTCACTACCAAAATAACGATGATATTTTGTATTGAAAATTAATGTTACATATATTCCAAACATTATTTACTACGTAGCATGAATAGTACTATAAAAATTTCGAAAGATAATCTTGCTGTGAACGCTACCGTAATAATTTGATTTTCATATACGTACGTACATTTTGTCAGCTGGCTGGCCTCGCATAGATAAAATTGATTTCACTGATATGGAATTACTCCACGAATAGCCTTTTTATTTATGAAGATATGACGATAATATATAAGGTAAAAAATGCTTTTATGTATTTCGTTTACGCTTCGTCGCCAATAACAAAACAGCAATACTTACGATAATCTATGACAAATAGCGTTTGTATGACTTCATTGTTCAGAGAAGTTATATACGAATACTGCCAAAATAATAATGAAGTTCGAATTAATTTTAGCCTTAATGTTATTACTACTGTAATTACACTACCACTACTATTAAAATTTCTAAAAGTTTATCAAACAAAAAATGTCGCTTTGAACGCAACCGTATGCATAAACCATTTTCGTACGTAAAGGTAGGTATATGCTTACATTTTGTGGCTGGCCACTCCGACAATAAGTTGAGTGCAATGATGTGGAATTATTCTTCGAATAGGCTATTTATTATGAAGATATGACTATAATATATATGGTAAGAATGGTTTTATTACCTTTATTGTCAGTTAATATCATAATGTGAATGTTTGTGTACGTTGGTGGTATCACACTGCAACTAACGCCTTAGCCTACCGCAATGAACGTCGTACATAAAACCTTGAAATAGGCCCTATTTATTTCGAAGATATGGACAATAATATATTAAGTGAGAATGGTTTTATTACCTTTATTGTCAGTTAATATCATTATATGAGTCTTTAAATGAATGTTGGTAGTTATCGGACCACGGCCGAGGGTTAGCCTACCGAAAAACATCGCATACGCAACACAACAAACCCGTGATGCAGCGATTCATACCAGTGATGTAACATGAGAAACGGTTTAAGAAAAAACCTGTGATTAACTGGATCCGTGAATACTGATCCGTGAATAAGCGATGCCCCACTGTATTTTGTTTAAAAGCTACCAAGGTTGCTACAGCCCTAACCTCGTGAGTTTTAACTTTTAGTAGCTTGAGATCCGCTTCATTAATTGCTGAATGCGCTTCCCTAATTAATTGCCTTATAAAAAAGGATAACGCATTCTTTGACATTTGCAGAGAGGGCTTTTTGACAGAGCACCAAAGCCCCTCTGAATTGCCACATCATTTTTCCGTTCTTTCCAAGTAATGCCTCAAGGCCCTTACCGGACAAAGAACTCTTTCTGCTTCCTAACCTGTGAGATCCAACAGGTTTGGAATCTCAAGAACGATTTGGGCCAGGGCTGAGAAGGGCGTTCGTTCTTCGCCAGGAATCCTAGCTGTAGAGAGCAGATAGCCTTGCCCTGTCTGAAACCTACAGCTTTGCTGAAGGCATGGATTTCACTGACTCTTTTTGCTGTTGCTAGACTTATCAAGAAGAGAGTTTTCATGGTGAGGTCCTTAAATGATGTTTCCTGTAAAGGTTCGAACCTATCACTCATGAGAAACTTCAGAACTACATCCAAATTCCAAGCTGGTGAAGATTGTAGTTTCTCTTTAGTCATCTCAAAGGATCTAAGAAGGTCTTGTAGATCCTTATTATCCGATAGATTCAGGTTCCTATGCCTGAAGACCGCTGCTAGCATGCTTCTATAACCCTTAATGGTAGAAGCTGAAAAGTTACGCCTCTTCTTAAGGTATAGCAGAAAATCTGCTATCTGAGTCACAGAGGTACTGGAAGAGGAAACGGAGTTGTCCCTGCACCATCCTCTAAAAGTCTCCCACTTGGATTGGTATACCTTAATGGTGGAAGACCTCCTTGCTCTTGCGATGGCTCTAGCTGCCTCCTTCGAAAGACCTCTAGCTCTTGTGAGTTTTTCGATAGTCTGAAGGCAGTTAGTTGAAGAGCTTGGAGGTTTTGGTGATACCTTTCCAAGTGGGGTTGTTTGAGTAGATCTACTCTTAAAGGAAGACTTCTGGGGGTGTCCACCATCCATTAGAGTACCTCTGTGAACCATTCTCTTGTCGGCCAGAAGGGAACCACTAGAGTCATCCTGGTGCCTTCGTGAGACACGAACTTTTGCATCAGTTTGTGTACCACTTTGAATGGCGGGAAGGCGTACACATCTAGATGATCCCAATTCATGAGGAACGCATCTATGTGGATTGCCTCGGGATCTGGGATTGGAGAGCAGTAAGTCCCCATCCTCTTTGTTGTGCTGGCGAAGAAGGTCTATGCATGGGTGACCCCAGGTTCGCCACAGGTTCTTGCAGACTTCCTGATGGAGAGTCCACTCTGTCGCCAAGACTTGATGTTTCCTGCTCAGGATGTCTGCCCTTACATTCTTCTCCCCTGAATGAAGCGTGTCAATAATGTCACACTTTTCTGTTTCGTCCAGAGAAGAAGCTCTCTTGACGTCTTGTAAAGGGACTCGGAGTGGGTTCCGCCTTGTTTGTTGATGTAGGCCAACGCCGTCGTGTTGTCGGAGTTGACCTGCACCACTTTGTTGTGCACTGCACTTCCGAACTCCTTGAGAGCCAGAAAAACTGCAGTCAGTTCTTTCTGATTGATATGAAAGTTCTCCTGTTCTCTGTTCCAGGAGCCCGAGACCTCCAGCTTTCCTAGTGTTGCTCTCCATCCCGAGTCCGAGGCGTCAGAAAACAACACTATGTCTGGGTTCCTCTGTTTTAGGAAAGGCCTTCCTGGAGCTTGACGGGGTCGTTTCACCACCACCGTAGACAGTCTATCATGAGTCCCGAAACTGGAATACACTTTGTCTCTAGTGTCTCCTCTTGTCCCAATGCCGATTGAGGTGGAATTGAAGAGGGCGAAGGTTCAGTCTTCCTAAGGAGACAAACTGTTCTAGCGAGGAAAAGGGTCCCAGCAGATCATCCATTCCCTCGCGGAGCACGTCTGTTTCCTTAGGAAGTTTTGCAACTTTTCCAAGGCTTGTCTCGTTCTCAATTCGGACGGAAAAGCCCGAAAAACCTGACTCTGAATCCTCATACCCAGATACAAGATTTCTTGGGATGGGATCAGTTGAGATTTTTTACGGTTTATCAGAAGGACTAGGTCTTCTGATAACCGAATCGTCTTCTGAAGGTTCTCCAGACAGCAGGTGTAGGAGTGGGCTCTGAGAAGCCAGTCGTCCAGATACAGCGAGGCCCTGATACGATTTTTGTGTAGCATTCCTGCTACGTTGCTCATCAGCCTCGTGAATATTTGAGGGGCGGTGTTTAAGCCGAAGCAAAGAGCTCGAAATTGGTACGTTTCTTCCTTGTAAACAAACCGAAGGTACTTCTTGGAGTTTGGGTGGATAGGGATGTGAAAGTAAGCATCCTGAAGATCTACCGAAACCATCCAGTCGTCTTGTCTGACTGCGGCTAGAACTGATTTCGTTGTCTCCATCGTGAATTTTGTTTTCTTCACGAAAACATTGTTCCGATACGTAATACAAACCCTCGGTCCTTTAACAATAGGAAGGTAACTAGCGGCAGCTGGGACGGTCGTAAGCTTCGAACAAGGGGAGAACGGTAGTTAACTGCTTGTCAGATCGTGCGCGGCGCCCACGCGCGCCGAGAGGTGAAGAATCACTTTCTTTGCTTTCGGCCGCGGGGTGTGTGAAGACGTTGTTCGTCATCGCTCTGCCCGCTTCATCGTCGTATGCTTTGTTTATATTGTGTTTTCTACTAATGGTTTGGTTTGACTTGAAAATGAAACTGTAAGTACACTGTTTTCATTTTCATTACTTAATTATGAATCAACATGGAGCTATCGCCGTAGAGACGGCGATTTCCGCTCTTTTCATGAATTGAACCCTTGAATTATGTCTCGGTGCCGAGGGCGGGCGCACTCGCGCCGAGTCATGTATTTTGGGGCGAAAGTGGTTAATGAAAGATGTAAGTACTCTTTTTCATTATATTTTTGCCCTGTGCGTTCGTTTGCCGAGAGCTTGATTGCGCTCGGCAAGAGCCTCTTATTTTGTAATGAATAGAATGCAATGAAAGTGGATTCGCAATGCAGTTTTCTTTTCATTTTCATTTATTAATTGCATCAAATTTAATTTTGGATCAATTTCCGCTCTTACCCGGGAATTAATCCTTACGATTTATTGCTGTGAAAGTGAAAATAGCAAGTGCAGTATTGTTCATTTTCATATATATTTATGATAGCATCATATTATTATGGGATCAAGTTCCGCTCTTACGGGAATTGATTTTTCCCTCTTTAAGTTCTATGAAGTGAATCGCAAGTGCAGTATTCTGTTTCATTTTCATATTACTTTTCACCTCTGTGCGGGGGTAGGGGAAGCGAAGGTCTGCCAGGAAGTCGTCGGAAAGCTCTCCCGCGACTCCCTTGGTATCCGATTCTTCGTCTTCTTTCCTGCCCCCCCGCTCAGCTTCCTCGTATTTTGTTTTTTGGGGTCTTCCTTCCGTTCGGGTGGGGCATGTCTCCCCCCCCGTGCGTGAGGGAACCTCTCTTACTAATCTGTCTGTGCTACCGCAGGTTGCTACAGCCCGTTCGGGAGACGAACCTTGGAACGGTATGGACCACTGCGGCTGCAGGGGGGGGCGTGCCTAGCATCCACGATCTGCTGCAGAGTCTAGCGAGGTCTGGGGCGGTGACCTTGGAGTGGTCTCCACTACAACCTTCACGGCCGCTTATGCTGCTTCCCCCCTCTGGTCTACACTACCCATGCTGTGTCGGTGACGCCGTCTGCCGCTTCTAGGGCCGGTCGCCGCCGTACCGAGGAGGGTATGCCGCCGCCGCCGTGTTTTCTTCGTGTTGCCTGCCCCAGACTTCCGCTGTTCCAGCAGCTCGCCCCTGGACCGGCCGCCAGTACCACGCTGGCTGCCGATGATTCTACGAGGCGATGGCTGGGCCTGCCGTACCTGTCGCTGATGTGGTTCCCGCTACTGGCTTGGCTGTCCCTTCTGTGTTTACCGCTGCCGCTGTTCCTGCCGCTCCTGAGCTGGTTGCTGTTCCTGTCGCTCCTGGTTCCTGCGCCTGTCCATGCTGGTCCTGCCCATGGTGTGTGTTCCCCAGTCCCAGGTCCTTCCGGACAGGTGCACAATGAAATGGCGGTTAGCGTTTTCAGTCATTTGTAAGCACAGGTTTAGAATCTTGAGATTCCTTCTCTCGATCCAGCTGGAAGACGTAGGTTGCATTCATTGCCTACCTTCGTCTTCGTCACATAGTGTTGTTTCTCCTTAAGCTGAGATTCAACGTCTATGAGATTTTCTTGCCATCAGGGACCTCGGTCTTTTGAAGGCAATTGACTTTCGCCTTTTGAGCTTATGCATTAAGAGAATCATCGCCGCGCCGTCCGGGCATCGTGACTAACAAATATATTTTATTTGTTTGGTCTCTCAGCATAACTCTTTAAAGGGCGAAGGTCACGTGACTTACCCGGATGCTTGGACAACTTGCCTCTACTGATTCCGAACCAGTCAGTCGGCAGCTGTCAGAGCGCCCGAGTCAGTTTACGAACTATGCTGTGGACTTAGTTCGGTTGTTCCAGAGCAATCATTACTTCGTCTTAATAGCTTGTCAGTTATGAGTACTGTACATAACCAAAGTCGAGAAGAGGGATAGGTTCATACGACTATTCCCTTCTTTTCGTTCTTAGGTAACTGCATGACTTCTCTTGAGAAGTCAAGCACAAAGGGATGGGGATTTGTGACGCTCGATTTCGTACCGATCTTCGTAGCGAAGACTCAGAACCCGTCGGTAACTGACGATTGGTTCGAGTCCTTCACAATACCCTCCCTAATGGACTTCACCGCCTCCGATACGAAGGCTATGCTTCTTTGTCGTGTGAAGGCGCGACGGAGCTGTCTGGAAAGAAAACTCGACACCAGGATGAGTGTGGACGCCTCTTCATCATTCTCTCGCGTTCCGCAAGAACTTCTCCGTGGCGCAGGTAATGAAGGCAGGCGCCTGGTCCAACCGGACTGCATGCACCTCCTTCTACCTTCAGGATATTGCCCACAGTTCCTTGGATCTTTTTCCTTGGGAACCGTGGTGGTTGCTCAACACGTTGTGTAGTTTAACCCAGACCCTCGCAGGCTGAACAGCATCGAGTCCTGGTGTGACCGTAAAGAATGGATGAGGAATGAGTGTGTGACTGGCTCCTCTTCCCATCTTTTTCTTCCTCTACCTCTGGTAGAGGGACACGGTCGTCACCCTGCTGGGTAAGGACGAGATGCAGGTGAGCTACTCAATAGAGCACCATCCTATCCCTTTCAGTAGGGATAGGAGTAAATATCCACCACTTCCTCCAACAAGGGGGAGGAAGTGGATGCCAATTTGAGACAACCCATCATTTTATGATTGTCTCTTGCAAACAGGAACAAGAGGGAATGGGGGAGGAATTGGATACTCGCTCGCCTTCCCAGTGGAACTAGCAGAGAAGAGTAGGAGCAGCCATCGCCTTGCGGCGATGGCCTCTCAGAGTCTGGGAAAACGTATCGTCAGGAGAAAACGTTTTCCCGAGGGAAAGGTTACGAACTCTCACTGTAGGTAAGGGTCTGCCGCCACTGTGAACGTCGTCTGGGTGGGGCTGATCGACACCTGAAAGGAGAGAGCCGATACCGTCCTCCGACTCATTCCAGTCCTCGTCGAGGTCGAAACCTCTCAGGAGGACCGAAGGAGTATTTAAATACGGTGTCCGAAGACACGTAGAAACGCCGCTGTCGCAGTAGAGGAGGTGGAAGTAGCTTGATCGACCGGCCAGAAACTGAGAGAGCCTTCTTGTCCGGAGAGAGACTCTGGTTCAAGACAGAATCGGCAAGCTCCGATCGCGGCAAACCCACCGTCGGTTTGGGTTCCCTCTCGGGCCCCTCCCCAAAACGACTCGAGCAGAGACATGGGCTCTGCTGGTGGGAGCGGGGGCGATCCTTCCCCCAGGTCGTTGTGCTGACGAATCAGTGCAATAACCTGGGCAAAGTTACTCTGAATCTCGGAAGTTACAGCGTCTTGAGGAGTAGGACCATCCAGTCCCTCCAACAAGAGCAGCTCCCAAGACCCTCCTCCTTCAGAAGAAGGACCAGCAACAGATCCCTGACGGTTGCCTCCAATCACTTGCGCGTACGTCCTGGCTGGTCCTAAGACCATACCTGGCACGTGCGGCGTCGTGACGGGATCGTGAGCGGCGCATCTCTCACGATCACTCCTATATACCTCGCTCTTCCTGGCGTATGCCGAGGAAGTTGAAGGTATCGGAGAGACAGATAGACGCTACCCCCTCCCCCCCCTGACGGTCGCCTCCAATCACTTGCGCGTACGTTCCTGGTTGGTCCTAAGACCATACGTGGCACGTGCGGCGTCGTGACGGGATCGTGAGCGGCGCACCTCTCACGATCACTCCTAGCTACCTCGCTCTTCCCGGTGTAGCCCGAGGAAGTTGAAGGTAGTGGAGAGACAGACCTGACGCTCCCCCCCCCGCTCGCTGGACAGGACCAACGTACGTGGGGGGCTGCAGCCGATCACCAACCCGCGGTGGGGATCGATCTGCAGGCCTGGCCGTGCCGCTCACCTGTGGCGAGCGGCTCGACTGAGCACGTCGAACCCGGTCCCGTGCGTCAGACGAGCTGCTGCTGGTCATCGTATCCGCCCGGTCCCTGTGGAAGCAGCGGTCAGGGGGGGTGCCTGCAGAGCTCACTTTCGCGGTGAGGCCACCGGCTGAGCGTCCTCGCGGCACGTAAAACAAAAACCTGCTGGTACCATCCGAAAGGCTGGGTACCGTCGGTCGGGGGCGAGGGGGACCTGGGACCCCTCTTCCCAGCTCAACCCGTTGGCCGGTCAGAGACCGTCACGTCCACCCGAGGTACCGGCTGGTCGCTGCAGAGAGAGCGGCCGCTGGCCTGGCGAGAGTCACCTGAGCGGCTCTCGACAGTCTTCTGCTCCGTGCCTCGGTCATGACGCTGAGCGATCAGGCGTCTTAACTTTGGCTGCACGGTCACCCGAAGGAGACCGTACACTCGGAACTTCTCGCGGACGAGAAACCGAGCCGGTACCTGGACTTAGCAGCAGAGCTGCCAAGACCAGGCGAGGGTGTACCAGCGGTAGCCAGCATACCCTTGGTCCCCGTCTTCTTCTTCTTCTCAGAAGGGGAGACGGGCCTCGTTCCCGAAGGAACAGGAGGACCAGCAGAAGAACCCCCCCGTCAAGACTATCTCACAGTAGGAGACCAACCTGGAATAGAGAAGAACGGACGGGAATATCCAGTTTGGCTTGAACTATCGTCTTAGTATTCTGTTCACCATTGAAGCTTTCCTTCGAGGAAGACTTCTTCACTCTCTTTGATAGAGACCGAAGGTTGGTTCGATCTCCAATCCTTATTTTGTTTTCTTGAAGGAAAGAATTTAGGATGGAGATCGTTGTTCAGAATCCTACAAATATACTACGTATATTAACCTCGCGACATGATTCTGCTAAGCAGTTGAATGGTCCGAGGGGTAGGCGCATATCCTGGTTATTTCTAGGATTGCGACTTAGACGAAAAGTATTCTAATTGAACTGCAACTCGGGGTGCCTGCAACCTCCCAGGAGGTTTCCAAGTTTCAATTTTGTAGTACTTATGGTGTTGTCACAACAACACCATTTAAGCTTTTATATTTACCGAAATTCGTTTCGCATAAATATAATTGCTCGAGCATATCTTTTTATGCTCGGTGGTTCTAGCCGAACGCATTCCTTCGTGGAAAGGATTACTTGGCAACTCAGGATAACGAGTCAGCGACAGCTACTGCGTATTGAATGGACAGTTGGTTATGTCTTTCTCACCTGCTTTGATTGAATACCAACCGTATCTCTGCCCAACAATCACGGACTTAAGTCTCTGATTAACAGGATTTCTCGCGACATGGATGACCATCTACTGCTGTGACGCTAGTATCATCGTCTTCGGTATTGCGAGAATTTTAAACAGAGATATTTATTCGACTCTCATCTTCTGTTTACCGCACAGTAACAGAATTCTGTAATAGTCCTCTTGCTGCATCGTATCTCGATAATGCGAATGATTTTTGCGGAATCTGAGTTTGTCCTCAAAATATCTTGTATTCGCAGGTGTGCAATTGTTCATTGTTCACCCCGGATTAGCAGATGTATTGAAAGACATCGCCTACTCCAACACCTGCCAGCTCTACTTCCAAACGTTCAGCCCATGAGAAGCAGTTCTTCAAGAGGCTCTCCCCTGTGTTTCATTACTGAAGAACGCCCCGCTTTCATTGCACAACGGACAGCATGAAATGGCGGTTGAGCGTTTTCAGTCATTTGTAAGCACAGGTTTAGAATCTTGAGATTCCTTCTCTCGATTCAGCTGGAAGACGTAGGTTGCATTCATTGCCTACCCTTCGTCTTCAACGTACAGTGTTGTTTCTCCTTAAGCTGAGATTCAACGTCTATGAGATTTTCTTGCCATCAGGGACCTCGGTCTTTTGAAGGCAATTGGACTTTCGCCTTTTGAGATTATGCATTAGAGAATCATCGCCGCGCCGTCCGGCATCGGGTGACTAACAAATATTTTATTTGTTTGGTCTCTCAGCATAACTCAATTTAAAGGGCGAAGGTCACGTGACTTACCCGATGCTGGACAACTTGCCTCTACTGATTCCGAACCAGTCAGTCGGCAGCTGTCAGAGCGCCCGAGTCAGTTACGAACTATGCTGTGGACTTCCGTTCGGTTGTTCCAGAGCAATCATTACTTCGTCTTAATAGCTTGTCAGTATGAGTACTGTACATAACCAAAGTCGAGGAAGAGGGATAGGTCATACGACTATTCCCTTCTTTTCGTCTTAGGTAACTGCATGACTTCTCTTGAGAAGTCAAGCACAAAGGGATGGGGATTTGTGACGCTCGATTTCGTACCGATCTTCGTAGCGAAGACTCAGAACCCGTCGGTAACTGACGATTGGTTCGAGTCCTTCACAATACCCTCCCTAATGGACTTCACCGCCTCCGATACGAAGGCTATGGCTGCTTTGTCCTGTGAAGGCGCGACGGAGCTGTCAGAAGAAAAACTCGACTACCCCAGGGATTGAGTGTGGACGCCTCTTCATCATTCTCTCGCGTTCCGCAAGAACTTCTCCGTGGCGCATGGTAATGAAGGCAGGCGCCTGGTCCAACCGGACTGCATGCACCTCCTTCTACCTTCAAGATATTGCCCACAGTTCCATTGGCGATCCTTTTTCCTTGGGAACCGTGGTGGTTGCTCAACACGTTGTGTAGTTAACCCAGACCCTCGCAGGCTGAACAGCATCGAGTCCTTGTGTTACCGTAGAATGGATGAGGAATGAGAGTGTGACTGGCTCCTCTTCCATTTTTTTTTTTTTTTTATTTTTTTTTTTTCTTCCCTCTACCTCTGGGTAGAGGGACATGGTCGTCACCCTGCTGGGTAAGGACGAGATGCAGGTGAGATACTAAATAGAGCACCATCCTATCCCTTTCAGTAGGGATAGGAGTAAATATCCACCACTTCCTCCAACAAGGGGGAGGAAGTGGATGCCAGTTTGAGATAAACCCATCATTTTATGATTGTCTCTTGCAAACAGGAACAAGTTCTTGCTTGCTGGTACGAAGAGATACGCTTGCCTCTCTCTTAGTACTTGGCCCAGAGGTCTGACCATTGATCCTGCGGTGCACACCCCGATCAATCGGACAGAGGTTTGCATCCCTCCCTTGCTCTTACGACCAGGGAGGCACTCCAGGGTTGGACGAACACCAGTCTGTTCACCAAAAAGACTTAGATTCCTCCCACCACGGTTCCCAAGGAAAAAGATCCAAGGAACTGTGGGCAATATCCTGAAGGTAGAAGGAGGTGCATGCAGTCCGGTTGGACCAGGCGCCTGCCTTCATTACCTGCGCCACGGAGAAGTTCTTGCGGAACGCGAGAGAATGATGAAGAGGCGTCCACACTCATCCTGGGGTGGTCGAGTTTCTTCAGACAGCTCCGTCGCGCCTTCACACGACAAAGCAGCATAGCCTTCGTATCGGAGGCGGTGAAGTCCATTAGGGAGGGTATTGTGAAGGACTCGAACCAATCGTCAGTTACCGAAGGGTTCTGAGTCTTCGCTACGAAGATCGGTACGAAATCGAGCGTCACAAATCCCCATCCCTTTGTGCTTGACTTCTCAAGAGAAGTCATGCAGTTACCTAAGACGAAAAGAAGGGAATAGTCGTATGACCTATCCCTCTTCTCGACTTTGGTTATGTACAGTACTCATACTGACAAGCTATTAAGACGAAGTAATGATTGCTCTGGAACAACCGAACTAAGTCCACAGCATAGTTCGTAACTGACTCGGGCGCTCTGACAGCTGCCGACTGACTGGTTCGGAATCAGTAGAGGCAAGTTGTCCAAGCATCCGGGTAAGTCACGTGACCTTCGCCCTTTAAAGAGTTATGCTGAGAGACCAAACAAATAAAATATTTGTTAGTCACCGATGCCGGACGGTGCGGCGATGATTCTCTTAATGCATAATTCTCAAAAGGCGAAAGTCAATTGCCTTCAAAAGACCGAGGTCCTGATGGCAAGAAAATCTCATAGACGTTGAATCTCAGCTTAAGGAGAAACAACACTATGTGACGTGAAGACGAAGGTAGGCAATGAATGCAACCTACGTCTTCCAGCTGGATCGAGAGAAGGAATCTCAAGATTCTAAACCTGTGCTTACAAATGACTGAAAACGCTAACCGCCATTTCATTGCTGTCCGTTTGTGCAATGAAAGCGGGGCGTTCTTCAGTAATGAAAACACAGGGGAGAGCCGCTGAAGAACTGCTTCTCATGGGCTGACGTTTGGAAGTAGAGCTGGCAGGTGTGGGAGTAGGCGATGTCTTTCAATACATCTGCTAATCCGGGGTGAACAATGAACAATTGCACACCTCCGAATAGGATATTTTGAGGACAAACTCAGATTCCGCAAAAATCATTCGCATTATCGAGATACGATTCAGCAAGAGACTATTACAGAATTCTGTTACCGTGCGGTAAACAGAAAGATGAGAGTCGAATAGATATCTCTGTTTAAAATTCTCGCAATACCGAAGACGATGAATACTAGCGTCACAGCAGTAGATGGTCATTCATGTATGCGAGAATCCCGTTAATCAGAGACTTAAGTCCGTGATTGTTGGGCAGAGATACGGTTGGTATTCAATCAAAGCAGGTGAGAAAGACATAACCAAACCGTCCATCTCAAAGCGGCAGCTGGTACTGAAATGCCTCGGGCAATTCAATACGCAGTAGCTGTCGCTGACTCGTCATCCTGAGTTGCCAAGTAATCCTTTCCACGAAGGAATGCGTTCAGCTAGAACTACCGAGCATAAAAATATACGCTCGAGCAATTATATTTATGCGAAACGAATTTCGGTAAATATAAAAGCTTAAATGGTGTTGTTGTGACAACACCATAAGTATATAAAATTGAAACTGGAAACTCCTGGGAGGTTGCAGGCAACCCCGAGTTGCAGTTCAATTAGAATACTTTTCGTCTAAGTCGCAATCCATATAATAACCAGGATATGCGCCTACCCCTCGGACCATTCAACTGCTTAGCAGAATCATGTCGCGAGGTTAATATACGTAGTATATTTGTAGGATTCTGAACAACGATCTCCATCCTAAATTCTTTCCTTCAAGAAAGCAAAATAAGGATTGGAGATCGACACCTTCGGTCTCTATCAAAGAGAGTGAAGAAGTGTTCCTCGAAGGAAAGCTTCAATGGTGAACAGAATACTAAGACGATAGTTCAAGCCAAACTGGATATTCCCGTCCGTTCTTCTCTATTCCAGGTTGGTTCGCCTATTGTGAGATAGTCTTCTTTCAGCAGCAGTCTTCTTTCCTAATGCTAGAAATTTCAGGAAATTCGAGCATAGCGAGGTTCCCGATTATCGTGTAACATATCGGGGATTCTCGTCTCGCTCACTTTGGACCGTGGGTCCTCGCTTAAGTGTTTGGAGATCGTAAGAAACTCTAACACTCTGAAATGCGGCTAGAAATTCCGTAGAAATCTAAGCAGTCTGCGAACCCCCACCGAATTCGTTCAAACGAATCGGCTGGTGTTCCTCTCGATTCCGTAGAAATCGAGAATGGGGCAGGATCCCTCCTCAACGACCGGGGCTTACGTCAGGTAGGACCCGAAGGTCCCCCCGGTCGCAGTCCCCAGCGTGGAATCCTACAGAGAAATCTCTGTAGGATCCCTCCCCTTTCCCTCGTAGCCGTAAGGAGAGAGGGAATGGGGGAGGAATTGGATACTCGCTCGCCTTCCCAGTGGAACTAGCAGTTGGAGAAGGGAGTAGGAGCAGCCATCGCCTTGCGGCGATGGCCTCTCAGAATCTGGGAAAACGTATCGTCAGGAGAAACGTTTTCCCGAGGAGGGTTACGAACTCTCAACTGTAGGTAAGGGTCTGCCGCCACTGTGAACGTCGTCTGGTGGGGCTGATCGACACCTGACAGGAGAGAGCCGATTACCGTCCTCCGACTCATTCCAGCCCTCGTCGAGGTCGAAACCTCTCAGGAGGACCGAAGGAGTATTTAAATACGGTGTCCGAAGACACGTAGAAACGCCGCTGTCGCAGTAGAGGAGGTGGAAGTAGCTTGATCGACCGGCCAGAACCGAGAGAGCCTTCTTGTCCGGAGACGAGAGACTCTGGTTCAAGACAGAATCGGCAAGCTCCGATCGCGGCAAACCCACCGTCGGTTTGGGTTCCCTCTCGGGCCCCAAAACGACTCGAGCAGAGACATGGGCTCTGCTGGTGGGAGCGGCGATCCTTCCCCCAGGTCGTTGTGCTGACGAATCAGTGCAATAACCTGGGCAAAGTTACTCTGAATCTCGGAAGTTACAGCGTCTTGAGGAGTAGGACCATCCAGTCCCTCCAACAAGAGCAGCTCCCAAGACCCTCCTCCTTCAGAAGAACGACCAGCAACAGATCCCTGATGGTTGCCTCCAATCACTTGCGCGTACGTCCTGGCTGGTCCTAAGACCATACCTGGCACGTGCTTTGTCCTGTGAAGGCGCGACGGAGCTGTCTGAAGAAACTCGACACCCAGGATGAGTGTGGACGCCTCTTCATCATTCTCTCGCGTTCCGCAAGAACTTCTCCGTGGCGCAGGTAATGAAGGCAGGCGCCTGGTCCAACCGGACCGCATGCACCTCCTTCTACCTTCGGGATATTGCCCACAGTTCCTTGGATCTTTTTCCTTGGGAACCGTGGTGGTTGCTCAACACGTTGTGTAGTTAACCCAGACCCTCGCAGGCTGAACAGCATCGAGTCCTGGTGTGACCGTAAGAATGGATGAGGAATGAGAGTGTGACTGGCTCCTCTTCCCATCTTTTTCTTCCCTCTACCTCTGGGTAGAGGGACACGGTCGTCACCCTGCTGGGTAAGGACGAGATGCAGGTGAGCTACTCAATAGAGCACCATCCTATCCTTTCAGTAGGATAGGAGTAATATCCACCACTTCCTCCAAACAAGGGGGAGGAAGTGGATGCCAATTAGACAAACCCATCATTTTATGATTGTCTCTTGCAAACAGGAACAAGTTCTTGCTTGCTGGTACGAAGAGATACGCTTGCCTCTCTCTTAGTACTTGGCCCAGAGGTCTGACCATTGATCCTGCGGTGCACACCCCGATCAATCGGACAGAGGTTTGGATCCCTCCCTTGCTCTTACGACCAGGGAGGCACTCCAGGGTTGGACGAACACCAGTCTGTTCACCAAAAAGACTCAGATTCCTCCCACCAAGAAGTGAGTCTTCCTATTGTTAAAGGACCGAGGGTTTGTATTACGTATTGCTGTCCGAACTCTTGGGAACCAGGAATAAGCGGTTGTAAAACCCTGGAGACTCCAGATTCCGAACTCTTTCTATTGCTTCCTTCTAAAACAACATAGAAACCTCTTGCTGTATTGCTTGGATCTAAGTTTCCTCTCTGTATCTCGCTGACAGATCGATCCGTCTTTCTACTAAGGGGGGTTTTTTTTCAAGAAAGGGATTTTGTATCCCTCCTTGAGAAGCTGAATCGACCAGGGATCTGCTCCTCTTTCCTCCCATGCTTGCCAGAAGTTGGAAAGTCTGGCTCCTACTGCTGTCTGAAGAGGATTGTTGTCAGACTTTGTTTCGCCCTTGTCTGAAACCTCTTTTCTTAGAACCTCTTGACACCGGTCTTGTGCTCCCTCTACTGAGGGATCTACCTCGAAAGGGCCAAGAAACTCGAGGTAGAGGTTTAGATTCTTTTGAGTTTCTGAGCACTGAAACTTGATGGTAAAACTTTCCTTGCTGCCTTTGTCATAAGATCTTTAGTTGCCTTTTGAGTTAAGGCAGAAGAGACTTCCTTTACAAATTCTTGAGGGAAAAGATGAGTGGAAAGGGGGGCAAAAAGTAATTCTATTTCTGAATGGGTGTGACCCTATTCGAAAGGAAAGAACACAATTGAGCCCTTTTCTTCAAGATTCCCGCCGAGAAAAGAGCAGCTAGTTCGTTAGATTTGTCTCGAAGAGCTTTGTCTATACACGACATCAGATGAACTAGTTCTTCCGTGTCGGTAGACTTGGAGGCTTGTAATTTCTTCCCCAACGATCCCAGAGTCCAGTCTAGGAAATTAAACACCTCGAAGGCTCTAAAAATCCCTTTGAGGAGGTGGTCCTTCGTCTTTCCCATGGCCGTCCGACGAGAAGCGTCCACAAGACTGGAGAAGTCCCCATGAGAAGAAGCGGGAACTCCCAGACCAAGAGCTTCTCCAGTATCATACCAGATGCTAGATCTGGACACTAATCTGGCCGGAGGAAATGAGAAAGCTGCCTTTCATTGGTCTCTCTTCATGTCCATCCATTCCTTCATGATCTTCAATGCTCTCTTCGAAGAACGTGACAACACCATCTTGGTGAAGTCGGACTTCTTAGATGTCTTCCCTAGAGTGAACTCTGAAGGTGGGGAACGAGGGGCAGCTGGAAAAAAGTTTTCCGGAAAAAGTTCTGTGAAAACTTTCATTAGTCTTTTCAAGTCCGATGAAGGCTGTAAATCTCTTAGGTTTTCTTCGCCGAACAAGTCTTCCATCGGAGCAAAAGGAGAAGGGGGGGGAGGAGTCACATCTCCCCTCTTCCGATCGACCCATAACCGACGTCGCTATGTCATGTTTCGTCGGTGTTTTCGAAGAAAATTCTTGTCGCCTGCAAGTGTCCTGGCATTGAGAATCATGACGCTCGGCCTCCTGGTGTCGAACTTCTTGACATTCGGCGTCATGTTGATCAAGTATTTGACGTTCGGCATCTTGGCGTCCAGCCTCTTGATGTCTGGCGTCCTGGCGTCCAGCTTCTTGGCGCTCGGCGTCCTGGCGTCCAGCCTTTCGACGCTCGGTGTCCTGGCGTCCAACTTCTTGATGCCTGGAGTCTTGGCGTCCAGCATCTTGACGCCTGGCCTCCTGGCATCCAGCCTCTAGACGCTTGGCGTCCTGGCGTCCAGCCTCTAGATGCTCGGTGTCCTGGCGTCCAGCAACTTGACGCCTGGTGTCCAGAATCTTGACACTTGGCGTCCTGGCTTCCAGGCTCTTGACGCTAAGCATCATGTTGTTGAGAATATTGACGTCTGTCATCTTCCTGGCGTCCAGCTTTTAGAGGCATGTCGTCCTGGCGTCCAGCTTTTCATCCAAGCTTATGACGAATGCTTCGCTTGGCGTCCTCTTTGTTTGTAGTAGGCTGATAAGCCTGCATTAAAGAAGAGAGCTTTTGCTGCAAATCTTGCAGTAAGGAAAACTGCGGAGCTTCTTGCTGCTGGGGACAGACTGGGGAAGCCGCAACTTCAATCTCTCTCTCTATTCATCATGTTCGGCGAAAGACGAACGTCCTGAAGACAAACGCCAATCTGCAAGAGGAGCTGGAGCATAAACTGAAGGCATCCACTCGTTCGATACTTCCTGTCCTCCTACCAAAGACGACAGCCGCCTGTGCGACATCTTGCATCTTAGCTTGGTAGGGGAGCAAGCATCGGAGTCGAAATGGAAGCGATCAGGAGTCGCAACACGCACCGAAGGCCTCCCTCCGTCCGATACTTCCTTTCCTCCTACCAAAGACAATGGCCGCCTGTGCGACATCTTGCGTCTTAGTTTGGTAGGAGAACAAGCATCGGAGTCGAAAGAAACGTTCCGGAGTTGCTGCCGGCACCGAAGGCCTCCCCCGCTTCGATATTTCCTTGCCTCCTACCAAAGACGACGGCCGCCTGTGCGACATCTTGCGTCTTGGCTTGGTAGGAGAGCAGATATCGGAGCTGGGAGGGAAGCGCTCCGGGCTGCTCCAATGACTACATCCTGGCAGTTCTTGACACATGGCGTCCTGCTCTACTGGATGTTGTCTTTTCATGGGTCTTTTCAGATTTCGCAGTCTGACGCCAGCCCCGTCTGGGTACTGCGTCGTCAGATGACGAAGAAAACACTTTAACCTCGCCTTTCCAATGGCGAGGGTGAGCGTCCTGGGATTCGTCTACAGGTACGCTCGAGGGGACGGCCGCTCGGGAGCTAAAACCTCTCACCTCCCTTCGTCGGTCGACATTCCTTCTCACACAGGGTTGGTGAGCTTGGAAGCGGTCTAGGACTAGGAGCACGACAGGTCCGAACGGGCACACCCTCCATTGCACTTGCACTTTTTATATCACTAGCCACTTTCAGATCTCTCACATCAGACCACAATTTCTCCCTATCCTCTGCAAGGGATTCTACCCGTTGTCCAAGGGCTTGAATGGCTGTCATCATGTCCTTTAATGTTGGACTCTTACCTGTTTCCGTAGTTGGATCTGGTACTGCTACTACATGCAAAGGATCAAAAAGTTCATTGATAGATAGAGAATTGTCTATCCCTTGACTATCCTTGGAGGAGCGAGACATAGTACTCTTCGCTCTCCTTATTCTATCCTTCTCTAATTTCTGCACATAGCAGTAATACTCAATCCATTCAGTTTCAGGCAAGTCCACACATTCATTACACCTATCACCCAACTCACAAACTTTACCTCTACATTTGGTACAAATAGAATGAGGGTCTATAGAAGATTTAGCAAGCCGAGTCTTGCAACCTTTCACACACATTCTCACACTCGATGCAGAGTCAGTCATGTTGGGAATTATCAAAAGAGAGATCAAACAAGCAAGGGTCAAAACCAACAATATACAAATAAGTAAAAAAAAATCCAAATCAAAAATCCAAATCAAGCGAAAGCCAAAGCCAAAGTGTACTTCACCAAATCAACTGCAAAAAACACGGGCTAAGCGAGCGAAGTTCCAACGATGTCACCGATAGCGGCGGCAGGGAAGATCTGAGGAATAGTTGGAATGGTTCTATGTACCTGGGTAGAGGGCGCACAGGTGGTGCACCTGACTAGCCAATCAGTGATTGCCGCGAGTTTTGAAATTCTGCCGTGACATCGGGGACGTAAGCTATATATATAACTACCAGTTGAGTTAGATGTTTGAAATGATAATTACCCTATCGAGCGTCTCGTGAGGCTGGCTAGGAGGAAGACTGCAAGGAACAGCCTAGTGCTACACAGCCAACTATTGGAGTAAAGTATGTAATTTACAGAAAATTAATAAAACGTTTCTCCGTGTGCGACATGCTTGTGGCGTGACGGTTCTGACTGTGTCAGGGCAGTCGGACAGAGGCAAGATGGCGCCCATCAGCCAGTGACCTTGAATAAGTGGTTCCGACCATGGCCAAACTCTCTCTATATACAGCTCTGGATGGGGCAGAGCTTAAGAGACTGCTGCTTTAGTCCATACCTGTAAATGCAAAGGAGCAGCTACTGAGGGACCTGGTAGTCATCAAGACCACCTCTGGCCGGAAGAACACATGGCAGGATGTGTTAAACCTCTAGGAAATTCAGGACCGTACCAGGAAGGAGTGCCGAACGAGGCCTGAAGAATTCGTCCATTATAAGGTGGGTCAGTCCTGGCAAGGTGTTTAGCCCTGTTCGTGTTGCTTTGACAGCCCAATGATCCCCTCATTGTCCTCCCAGTGCACCACAACAACCTAGACCTTCTTGGAGCCCATATAGGGCCCCACCTGTTAGAGAATTTCCGCAATCTCAACAGTGTGCCTGATGCAAGCAACCTGGACACCATTTTGAAAACTGTCGTCGTCGGCTCAATCTTTGTCTTAGGTGTAGGTCAGAGAGCCATCTGTTGACTCTCTGTCCAAAAGTGCCTCCTGTAACAAGGACACCAGAAAGAAAGCATCTAAAGTCTTTAAAAACCCCTGCTAAGACTTGTGTGATATCTCCTGCTCCCACAGCCAGGCACCATCATATATCACCTGCTCAGTCGTCATCCCAGAAAAGGGATTTTGACAAAGGAAAAATCTATTTCTGGGCAGTGACCTCGCTCACCCTTAATTAAGGGTGTCGGTATGGAAACTGAGGCGTGTGAAACCACTATCAGAGGTCCCCTGCCATTTAGTTTCTTCCTTTCTCAATATCCCCCTTTCTACAGAGGAGCCGTTCCAGGCCATCTACCACCCGCTACTGCTACTACTAGCGTCCTGTCTGCCATTCCTGTGAATAGCACCCAAGCTTGGGCCAATTAGGGTGAGGAAGAGAAGGGTGGGTTTCACTGGGCGACACAGGTCACTGCCCAGAAATAGATTTTTCCTTTGTCAAAATCCCTTTTCTGGGCCTAACCTGTGTCATCCCGTGAAATAGTAACAGAGAATTGGCCCCACCAGCTTGGAAATCTAGTGTAAACAAGTTACTGGAAGTAAAATTAAAGAATTATAATTAATTCTACAATAGTTTTAATAAAGTTTCTTAATTCTACAGAGATTCCAATAATATCCTAAAATCTACTGTCCTTACCCTAAAAAATGATAGTTATGATACAATAAAGTTTCATACATACTTACCTGGCAGATATATACGATAAATGGCCCACCCAGCCTCCCCGCAGGAGACAGGTGGAAGAGAAAAATCTGGTTCTAGAAGGTAATGGTTCCTATTCCTGCCACCCAGCGGCAGGACGGTAGATCACCTGACCTACCTACCTGTAGTGTGTGCAGCGAAATTAGAATTTCTGTCGGGGACGACGGAGTCTTAGCTAAGTATATATCTGCCAGGTAAGTATGTATGAAACTTTATTGTATCATAACAATATCATTTTCATACATTCAACTTCCCTGACAGATATATACTTAGCTGATTGGCACCCTTTGGTGGAGGGTAAGAGACAGCTATTCACTGATTAGACAGGTAAACAACATACGTTGTAGGTAATAAATAAATAAAACCTTGGTTCCTGTGTGTTTAGACGAAGGGTTGACTTCCTAGCTATTGCTAGGAAACTGCTTCGTCTCAAGAACCTCAGCGAGGATGTGACCTATGGCTAAGAGTTCTTGTAGATCTGTCAATGGGGTCTTATCCACTTACTCGACAGAATCTAAAGGTCATTTGTCAATGGGGTCTTATCCACTTACATGACAAATACACCTGCCTAGTGGCATAATTAAGGAGCACAACACCCGGGGATCCCAATCAACCTGACTCCTAACACGAGGGTTTTGTGCTTAATTTTGAAAAAATAGAGTTATCCCCAAACTCCTTTCAAACAACCCAAAGAACAAAACACTATGTTAAAATAAAAATTAACTCACTTAGTTAAGGATCAGTGTCGGCTCCCTATCCCAGCAACGTATCCGTAGACACGTATAGCCAAGAGAGAAGGATCTCTCTTAGGTCAACTTGACCTCCTTTGTGCAAAGGGAAGTCAACTCCCGAGTTGCATCTTCCGTAAGTTACAGCTAATATGTCCTTCACGACATATTGTTCTGGAAAGAACAAGAATTCATAATAGCTCGCACTTCAAGCGCTTTTAATTCTCAGCTGTTTGAAGGAATCATCAAGTTACTCAAGAAGTGCTTAGCGATCACATTTGTTTCAAAGAAGACGACCAGGGCTTTCTTTGAAAAGGATCTCTTCTGGATGAAGCCTAGAGCCTGGCTTGCGCCTGGCTGGCGTCTTGCGCCTGGCTGGCGTCTTGCGCCAGGTTGGCGCCTTGTGCCTGCCTGGCGCCTGCCTGGAGCCTCGCGCCTGGCTGGTACCTCGCGCCTGGCTGGCGCCTCATTCCTGCCTGGCTCCTCCCCACTTGCCGGAGCTTCGAGCTTGGTAGAGTCTCGAGGATGTCTGGCGATGTCCACATCGGACACTCTTATCTGTCCGATTTGTTCGCCTCTAGCGCATCTGTGCCAGGTTGTAGGCCCGCTCTTTCTCCTCATCAGACAATGACAGTGTTCTTGGGGCTGTCTGCCTCTGGCGTTTTTTACATCTGTTTTGGCATATGGCGCCTGGTTGGCGCTACATTGTCCGAAAGTCCTGAACATCCGCAATAGTTAATCAGGAGACTGGAGAAGGGTGGAAGAAATTCTTCCACTTTGAGCTTTGGCCTCTCCGGCAAGGGGAGGTGATTATAGTCAGCTACATCCAGTAGACGATAGGATATCTAACAGTACGAGAGATAAGTCTTCCTCCGAGGAGGATCCTTCTTGAGTACTTCCCTTGCTCACGAGATCTCTTCTTACCTGTTGAAGGGGTTTCTCGTTGCAGAATCTTCCCTATCCTTGTCCGAAGGAAGGGAAGAAGCCTGGAAGTCCAAGGAGACTCCGAGCTGAAATTGGGAGGACTCCTGATTTCTAGTTCTTTATTGTATCCCTCTGAACACCTTCTGGGAAGCATTTCGAGCCGTCATCGCATTCCAAAGACTCTGTAGGCAAACGTTTGAACCATTCTACTGTAGATGAAAACGTAAGTACCCTGCCTGGACAACGAAACCTCTATCTGAAAACATTGAATCAGGAATAGGGGGTTTTAGTTCTTTTGCCAGACATACTATGCTGGCAAGAACCCATTGCCTAGTCTCCATAGAATCTGATGCGAGATTATTTTGTACTTGTCTTCTTGATCGTTTAGGACCAAGAGAAACAAAGAATTCCCTCATAAAAATTTCTCAAAGAAGTTTGATGAGGAGCAGTTCCATCTTGTCGGAACATGGAATCTGTGGCCACAAAAAAGATCCCATTAGAAGTACATGATATCCTACTCTTGTCATATTGAGGTATCATATAAGATCCCGAAGATCTTAATCCTCTGCTATCTCCAATTCCCTTTGTAGAGACAGAGTACGTATAGCCTTTTACTGCCTTCTTTGATAGCAGACATATACAAAGGTGATTCTTCCCTCTGAAAGGGAAGAAAAAACCGCTATGTGGTTCACAGAGGTATCGGAAGAGGACAGCTTCCTCATTCCCTCTAGCACGATCTGAAGCAATTCTATGTTTTGGCCATGACTATTGTCATTTACCTTAAAAAATCCTCTCATTCATGTCCACTTCTGGTCAGTCTGCACGCAGACAGACTCAGAGTGGAGAGGTTGTTAAGGTCCATTTATAATAGATGCTGATAGAATATCCAGACTCTCTTGGAAAAAAACTTCCAAAACATGTTGTGAGAAGAACGTGACCTCTGTGAATCCAACCTCTTAAGGCCAAAATGAGGCATAAAGTATTATCCTCTCTTTCTTTGACGCCCTTTATCTTAAATTCTGCAAAGAATTTATATTTAGGGGAAAAAAAGACTAAAGTTTATTCCCCTTTCTAAAAAAATAAAGATGGCGTATATTGCTACCTCTCTTGGTTCGAGGAAAAGGAAGCAGTCTATAGGAAGCCTGTTCGTCTTCTACCTTGCTAAGAGATCTATGAAGAAGACTTTCCGCAGGTTCTCACAACTCTTTCCAATAAATGTTAGACATGTTAACAGTTATTATCGTCGATCGAGAAGGTTCTCTTTGTTAACGCGAACAGGAGCGAAAAAAGAGATTCTCGATGCTCTTTGCGATATGAGAGTCGTGGAATTGGCCTAAGTGATTAAATGGGTAACGAAATCAGGAACGAATCTTGCCGTTACCGAGCCTGGTGTCCGAGAGGCTACTGGACTCTTAGGTTAATAACTCGCTAAAACGAGAAAATCTTGGATGGTGCTCTTGGCTCACTGCGCCAGGCTGGCGCTTCTGGCGCAGGCGCATTGCGCCAGGTTGGCATTTCTAGCGCTTTGTGCCAAGCTGGCGCTTGGCTGGCGCTTCTGGCGCATTGCGCCAGGCTGGCGCTTCCTTCTAATTCTTTTTAGGTTATGTGCCAGAACACCTGTGCCTTTATGGTACCCGACATCCTTTCACACATGTTAATTCCGTTCTTAGTAGGAAAAAACTTATATACGTAGTATAGTCATTCAGGGAAACAAGTTCTGAAACAAAAGAGAATGTTTCCCATCCGACTCATCCATCTTCTTCTGAGCAGGTACTCTAATAAGCCATGCTTTCGTAGCCTGAGCATTATATAATATAATGTTCTGCTGCAATAGAATCCTTTAATAATGTTACCTACGGTAAACAGCATTGAAAGGTTGTATTATCTCTCTTATTGAAAGCTTCTTAGCAAAAGGCATACAATATTTTATTTATGTTAGTTTTAACTATCCCTCAATCCGAGGCTAAGACCGCGATTGTGGGGAGAGAGATACGGATAGTTATTCCATCCCGCAGGAGAGAGAGATGAACCCGACCGCCCTCATGACTAACACCTACATGGTACTGCGTTGGTCTCAGGCTCTCAGCGAAAGCAGTCCCCGTTAGCCGTCTGGCCTTACTCTTCCAGAGTTGCCAGCTACTCCATTTAATAAAGGAATCTTATGAAATTATTATCGAACTTCAGGAAGTTCTTATTAAAGCATATTTAAGCGAAACAAGACTTCGATAAATCTAGAAGCTAAGTAGGTGTTGTCTTAACAATCCCTTTAAGCGTAGTCCTTCCTAGGAAAGTCGTAGAGATACTGGTAATTGAGTTGCACAGCAAAGAAGTAACTACGGTATGTGTTTAAGATTTGACCGTATCGTATTCTATACAGCAGATACTCTACTACCTTCTACTATCTTCGTTCTTTTCGTTAATAGACGATAGAAAGAGTATAATATATATCTTTAAGGAAGGAAGTTAATCCAGGAACTCTTTAAATCTTCGTGATTCCTCATAAATCGCGAAGAGACGATTCCTGTTCATCACTAGGGTTTTACAGAAGGAAGAGATATTTCCTATCCGCCATCATACCCAACGTCGATGAGATTCTTATTAGAAAAACTCCCAAAGCTCTTGCCTCCTCAAACGAGGGAAAGAAGAGCATGGATGAAGGAGAGAGTCCGCATTGAGAGGAACTGCCTAACACAGGAGTCCTTCTGAATAATGAAAAGGGGCTTCTCTTAGTATCAGAATCCTTCTGACAAAAGCAACGGCCGCCTGTGCGACATCTTGCACATTTGCAGGGGAAAGTTGCTCAAGTTAAAAAAAACTAAAAACAAAGAGGAGCCTCGCGACTGACCTCTCTCTCAAATGCAGATTTTGGAATATTCTGGCGCTGGATCCTTGCGCCTAGCGCCTGGCGTCTGGATAGTTCCGCGCGCCTGGAATGTTCCGCACGCTAGAAAGGAGACTCGCTCCTGAACGTTCCGCTTGCGTGGAAGGTCCCGTGCGCCCTGATTGTTCCGAGCGCCTCTAGTCTTCTTTTATTACGAGCCTCTTGCCAGTAAACGTTCAATGGAAGCATCCTTCTGTCTACTATAAGGCTCCTCAGTCTAGTTTTCTCTTTTGAAGGAGCCTTGCGCCAAGAAAAATGTTCTGGAACGCGGCTCGCGCTCAGTTGCTCGGAACGTGGCTCG